>NC_068416.1:29046793-29134293 GCF_023724105.1 Carassius gibelio | reverse complement strand
ACTCATGGTTTCAAAGAATGAAATAATGTTTTCAGATTCGTAATATCTCCGTGTCTTTCAGTCTAATCTAGCAGATTCCAGCAGGACAGTAATTCGTTTTTCACATAACATAATCCTCAAACTGACCAGAGCTCGAGAGACTGTTTAAAACAGATGTAGATCTCAAACACACCTCTGAACACAGATAAACACCACGGCCTTCACGGAGTTAATCAGGTCATGTGACCCTAGATGACATCACGAGTTCACATGATACAGCCACTACAGCAGAGAACGCATGACATCGAGAGAGACCAACCCATCAGAGATACGAGTCAATGCATCAACACACACACACACACACACACACACACACACACACACACACACACACACACACACACACACACACACACACACACACACACACACACACACGCTCTCAGTAGATAAACCACACACACACCCATCATACTCTCAGTGTGTTGGAAGGCAGATAAACTACACACACAGAAGCAGAACAGCACAAGCATTATGTTCTTTTAGTTCTGTCACAACCAAAAACAACCTTTGACTGATATTGACTGTGAAGCTCAACTAGATGAAGAAACACTGACCATTCACAGGACAAGTCTCTATTTCAAGTCGCAAATTTAAGCTCTGAGTCATGATTATTATGTATATAAAATTTCAGCATTTAACAGGCTGCAATACAGATCTTCTGTTTTACAAAGTGTAGATTTTTGGCAAATTGCATGGAAACCTAAAAAATTAAAAAAAAAAATTAAAATTAGACCATAACATCCTTTTTTTAATATATATATATATATATATATATATATATATATATATATATATATATATATATATATAGACATTTATGACCATAAAAAAGTCAGAATTGCGTGATAAACTCGCAATTGCAAGAAAAGTTACAATTCTAACTTTATTTCTCACAACTGCACATTTATATTTTACAATTCTGTGAAAAAAGTGAGAATAACCTTTTTAAAATAATTTTAAAATATTAAAATAAAAAATTGAATCTGCGGCGGAAACGGGCTTCCATACAAAATTGATCAATGCACAAACAAAGAAAGTTTTTTCAGCAGTGTCTGACATCTATCTGCTAGTGGGCTTCTAAACGTTGAAAAAAACACACCACTTTCAGTCTCTCTTCCTGGAAAACAGACTATAACAGTAACTGCAGGTTTATTAGATGCACTGGATGTCAGTCTCTGGATCGTGTAAGAGACAGTATTCTGCAGGTAAAACAGAAACACATTTAACCTGAAACATTCCTGACACTCTCTTCCCACTGGATCTAAACACCAGGACGTGTTGGGTCTCATTCCCTCTCCAGATAGTTCAGTGCTGGACAATAGAAGAGAACGGGATGCCACGCAGGTCAGAGTTTCTAAAATAGCCTGTGATTTACTGCAGCTGCTGCGATACAATAGAGCACATGCATTACTGCTCAACACAAACCCCAGCGCAGGAGCAAACGGCTGGTCTCAGCACTGGACAAACACACTGCGGTCAATGCAAATGCATGTTTGGTTAATGCAAACGACCAGGCAAACAGAACTTGTGCCTCCACCCTGCATGCAGCACAAACGCATGTTTAACCACACATCTGCATGCTTCTGTGAGAGAAACAGAGACAATATAGACAGAGAGTTAATGATTAAATGCACTTCTCTTTCCTCTGGCCTTTGATCGTGTAACTTCTGCTTTCACACTTATTTAAACACACACTGACCTGCTCCAGAATCATCACAAACATCAATGTGTTCTAAAGAGAACAGAAACCTCATTGTGCACATATTGCCATTCATAAAGCCATTGATAAACAGTGTTGTGACTGCTTTAAAACTGATGTTTAACTGATGTTTTAAATATATCTAATTATTATAAAGCAACTGATCAAGAGATCTCGGATTATTAACAAATTCAAAATAAAAAAATAAACATAAACATAACATGCAAATGTTATGAGTTTGACTTGCACTAAAGATGTGAGGACAAACGCTCATGTCAAAAGTGTTGACAACCTGTTAAAGCACACATAAACAATGATTAAGAATAATATATCAACATTATAAAACCTTCAAGTGCACAAATACTGTGCATGTGACAGCATAAACGCGATAAACCTGAAAGAGATTCGTTCGGATGTGACTCCGACACTGACTCGCCTTCAGGTGAACTACAGCTAAAGTGTTTTAAAGCTGATTCGGCTCGGTTTCTCTCACCTGGCTGCTCTCTCAGACTCATCACTGATATGATATAATGCGCCATGTCGAAGTAGGGGAACATGGAGAGGTTTGACAGCCCCAGAGCGAGCTCGTTTAGATTGAGAAAGCCGAACACGTCCATGATTACACCGCTTCAGACTCGCGTCACGAACGCGCTGTAATCCGCCTTCAGTCGGGTGATGACTCGGTTCGGAGGATGACTCGGTTCGGAGGATGACTCGGTTCGGACGATCGGACACAGAATCAATCCATCTGATCAGCAGCTGATCGGAGAGCTGTAACCGGATCCTCCGCCATTACTGCCACGGATGCTGCGAACACAAACACACCTCCACGTTACGTAACATCTTTAGTTTGATCACACATCCGAGTTAGATCCTCTTTACATCTTATACGACCATGATAATACTGTTTAGACATAGCCTGCGTCCCAATATGCATACAGGCATCCTAAATCATATGTGATGATAGTAATTAAATACTGTTAGAGCAGATAGTATGCAGAGATAGTATAGACGTGAAAATCTTAGTATCGTTAGCATCGTACCTTGAAAATACGGTTGCATCTTTGATGACTTAAAATAAAGTACTAAAGTACCGTGTTATTTTCACCCGATTTGGGTAGTTTTTTGCTCTTCATGTGGGAAATGAATATCTTTTCCTCATCTGCAAACTAAAGATGCTGCATTTCCTCGTTTTTCCTCAAAGAGAGACACCTGCTGCACACATGAGGAATAACAGCGGCAGTTCCCGCGCTTTTCCTCCAGGTGGCGCCAATGGCAAACAGAAAACGCGGGAGTATTCTGTGAGCGCGCCAACGATTGAATTGTGTGTGTGTGTGTGTACTTGTTTTTCTATTCTGGTAGGGACTTAAACCTGAATACACACAGACTCATGGGGACTCGTGTCACGGTGGGGACCTAAATTGAGGTCCCCATGGGCAAACAAGCTAATAAATTACACAGAATGAAGTTTCTTGAAAATCCAAAAATGCAGAAAGTTTCCTGTCAGGGTTAGGTTTAGGGTTTGTGTAGGGTGATAGAAAATACGGTCTGTACAGTATAAAACCCATTACACCTATGGAGAGTCCCCGTGTTTGTGTGTGTGTGTGTGTGTGTGTGTGTGAAATATTAATAAATTGAAGAAAACATTTTATTTCTGAGAAGAATTTGGAAAGGTTTAGCATTTGAGCCGGTGTATAATTGTGTTAGATGCTTCAGATTTTCAGAAACTGTGGATATTGATGAATGAAGATTTCAGAAAACTGAAATATGTGGAAGATTTCGGACTGAGCTGTTGTAATAACCATAATTGAGTCAACTAATTGAGTTAGTTGAGTGAGTTTGAAGAATCTGTGTTGAATAATTGGACAATTTTATAGGCCTAAATTTAATTTAAGATTTATGTAGTCATCTGAATTGCATTAAATTACAAAAGGTTGTAATATAAACTAATACACTTAATATTAAACGATTTGTTATAGAGTAAGATTTCAAAAGAAATAATGAATCAATAAACTGAATGTGTTTTAAATACACAATAACTAAGTTTATAAAATTATCATCTCATCTTGCAGACTTTAAACTAATTAAATTATTTCTTGTTCCACAGCTGGTCATATTTTAACTACAATATTTTAATACAACGTTTATTTTCACTATGAGCAGATTTTTGCTGATTCTAATTAAATAGCCTACATTTTAACATAAAATCAAATATCCAGTTATTCTTAATATAAATATTAATACAAATGTAAGTTAATAATAAACAAAGATGTTTCTTGTTTGCAGATAGTCTTTTGTCTGTTATTTTATGTTAAAACTTCAGATGGAATTCAAAAACGTCTTTGTGTGTGATTTTTGTATCATTTAAAGGTAGCCTATTTGTTTGTTCGGTGGTGTTTCTGACGCAGATGAAGCAGGAATTCTTCAGTAATAACAGAGTTAGTTATATAATTAGAGTGTTTTCATGAACCGGTTGTGTGGTGAAATCATCATCACATCTTCCTCCAGAGGATTCTTCAGAAGACTGAGAGATCAGCGATGCACGTGTAAACATGTGCTGAATTCATCAAGCATTCTGTCAGAAATACTGATACTGAAATCAGAGAGAAGACGAGATCTGCACAGACTGATCACAGATGTACTTCTACATGCTTCATGTGACTTTAGTCTAAACAGCCAAACACACGCTTTTTAAATTACTTTTTTTTATATGAAATGTATATTAAATATATTGTATGTAGTAGATTGAAATGACTTCTGTATGTGTTTAAGGTTTTGGTCGATCTGTAATGGTCCTGTTGTAATCCACACAGTGGTGCTACAGACACAGATATCGATCTCTTGTTCTGTTAATGCTGTGGGAGCTTCACTGATCTGAATTAACATGGTAATTAAACCAGAGTTTAAATGAAGCCTCCAGAACACGCTCAGAATTAAAGACAAAGCTTGTGATTGGCTGTCTGGACTGTTAATGATTCGTTCAGAAATGCACATCAGCCAGACTTGAAATCTAAACCAATTAGTCGTGTGTAACAAAATAATGTGAATTCTCTCTCTGTACAGATCTGATGTGCTGTTTACTGATGATGGGATTGAAAGATGTCATATTGCTTTATTACAGTATGACTTTTAATAAAAACTACAGCTGTACAGAAATTGATTTACACACACACACACACACACACACTCACAGACACACACACACACACACACTTTAATTCATGAAGTGTTTGAGTGTGAAACCTTGGAGCTGATCCTGAATCAGTGGTTCAGAGACTCTGAGCATGGGCTGGAGGTTTCTAGCATCATCATGCACCATTTGATTAATATTTATGAAGTTCTGCAGCGCAGCATCCACTGCATGAAGAAGATGAACCGCTTTATTACTGTGCCCCTGTAAAACATGATGATCTATAACTATGACCTGCATATAGAGTGCATGCTGCTTCAGAGATGAGCTGTCAATACACTGATTTAATGACACATTAAAATTATAAGCAAATTTTAAAAATACATATATATATTTACATATATAGTTTCGGTTCCTTGCCGCTGTCGCCTCTGGCTTGCTTAGTTGGGGTCACTTCATCTACAGCGATATCATTGACTTGATTGCAAATAAATGCACAGACACTATTTAAACTGAACAGAGATGACATCACTGAATTCAATGATGAACTGCCTTTAACTATCATTTTGCATTATTGACACACTGTTTACCAAATGAATGTTGTTCAGTGCTTTGACGCAATGTATTTTGTTTAAAGCGCTATATAAATAAAGGTGACTTGACTTGATATATATATATAGGCCTATATATAAATAAATAAATAAATAAATATATATATATATATATATATATATATATATATATATATATATATATATATATATATATATATATATATATATATATATAAAAATTGTGCTTTTGTGCCTAAATGTTAATCTGAATGTAAAGCAAAATACTGTAACTTGTTTCTATCCATAAAAAGCAATGTTTTGTCATTTTTATTAGAAACACACAGTCTTTTAAGAGCAACATTCCTCAGCGCTGGTAACGAGGTCATGTGATCATCCGTTAAACACACTGCACTCGGAGGTCAGCACACATCTGAACAGGTCAAGGGCAGCACAGCTGTGACCTTTAACCTAGAGGTCACTGTCAGGAGGGAGCAGTGACCGAGTGAGGATTTCTGAACAAACTGCGTTTTCATGCAGGTGCCCAGGATATACATGGAACGACTTTTTATATAAAAAACAGGTAGCATATATTTCAAAAGTAAAAATGTAAAAAAAAAAAAATTTGTATAAAAAAAAACAAGAGATTATTTATTTCAAAAGTTTAATATTTTTAAATAAAGTTCAATATTATAATTTTTGTATTCAAAACAGGCATTATATATTTAAACTTAAATTTTGCATTTAAAACTTTCTTTTTTTAATATTCAGTATTATACATTTCAAAAGTTACATAATGTTTAATATATATATATATATATTTACGTATTTCCAAAGAAATATTTTTGCATTATAAGACTATTATAAGAAAGCAATATCCAGGGATTATGTATTTCAACAATTAAATATTTTTTAATATTGCATTTTAAACTAAAGTTTTTTTATTAAAATTTTAACCGATATATCTTTGTTTTTGACAGTAAATGTATAGTTTTGGTTTTTTTTGCACTTGGCTCTCATCCTTTGCTCTGTTTGTGTGTCGTAGCATTAGAAGAATGTCACAGTGCCGTCTGTGTGTCTGAATGCTTTCATCAACCAAAGGCCCAACCGGAGCATTTTTAGGCAGGAATTCCTGCTGAATGGACGCTTGGATCAGAGAAGGGTTTCTCCTCTTAATCTGACTGAGTTCCTTTGAAAACTTCAGCTTCAGGAAACAAAGACAGGAGGTCCGAACACATTCTTTCCCCGCTCTCTCGCTCCCATTCTTTCTTTTCAGTGTTGTATGGCCAGTTTCCGGCTCTGTTCCTGCTTTCTTCTTTTTCCAGCATGGTCAGATTGAAGGTCATTAGCTCAGTGTGCCTCTGGACTCAATGTGAATGTGTGAGTTTGTCTATTCAAGCTTTATTCTGTAAAGGCCAGGCAGACGTGCAGTGAATAGAGTGATCTTTGCATGCTTTCGGTGAAGAGCTGATTCTGTCTGATGAGTTTCAGAAGGCAACAGTGCATCTATAAGTGCTAGCAATCACACCCAGCCATCTGCAGATCTGAAGGGAACATGAAACAGTACTGAAGGAGAGTGACCCCTGCAGGTCAGGATGAAAACAGCAATGCAGATACGAGCCCAGTATAAGTGACAGTGACGTGACATTCAGCCAAGTATGGTGACCCATACTCAGAATTTGTGCTCTGCATTTAACCCATCCGAAGTGCACACACACAGAGCAGTGAACACACACACACTGTGAGCACACACCCGGAGCAGTGTTCATCATTTATGCTGCGGCGCCCGGGGAGCAGTTGGGGGTGCGATGCCTTGCTCAAGGGCACCTAAGTCGTGGTATTGAAGGTGGAGAGAGAACTGTACATGCACTCCCCCCACCCACAATTCCTGCCGGCCCGAGACTAGAACCCACAACCCTTCGATTGGGAGTCCTACCCTCTAACCATTAGGCCACGACTTCAAGGAACGACGAGGATGGGATATAAGATCCCCTCTCCTAGGAATGGCTCCTGACATTCCCCAGATTGACTCCTTGGGCTTGGTGAAAGTCTGAGATGAGAGCCTTATACAAGATATCCCGAGCTGAAAGCCAGGTCCGCTCCTCTTGGCCATAACCCTCAAAGTCTACTAGATACTGAGCCCTTCCACGTACCCGGCGAGATACAGCAGCCTGCGGACAGTGTATAATGGCGGTCCATCAATCATGCGAGGAGCTGGGGCAGATTTACTGGCTGCAGACAAAGTGGAACAAAAAACTGGTTTTAATCGAGAAACATGGAAAGTAGGATGGATTTTCATGGACCTGGGCAGGAGAAGACGAAAGGAAAGGACCCAGCTTACGGGATTCCACTCACAAGGGAAGATCTCGGGTAGAGAGCCACACTCTTTGTCCTGGACGAAATTAGGGACCTGCTCTGCTCCATCGGTTAGCCTGCCTCCGTTGGAGTCAGGCCGCCCTCAATAGGGCTGCACGGGCCCTCTTCCAGGAAAGTCGACAACCACAGGCAAGCTGTGTGGGAGCTGGGGTGTCAACCTCTGGCTCCTGTCCAGGAAACAAAAGGGGGGGGGGGGGATCCATAAAGACACTCAAAGGGGGACATGCCTAAAGAAGAGTGGTACAGAGTGTTATGAGTGAATTCAGCCCAAATTAAACAAGAGCTGGATTGGTTGTCAGCAACCAGGCACCTCAGTGTCTTCTCAATGTCCTGATTTACTCTCTCAGTTTTTCCATTGGACTGGGGGTGGAAGCCAGAGGACATGCTGATGAGCCGACCAAAAGCCTTCCAAAACCGGGATGTAAACTGTGGCCCCCGATCAGAAACCATATTCTGGGGAAAGCCGTGGATTCTGAACACATGTTTCATCAGAAGTTTGGGCATGGGTAAGAGGTGACAAGTCTTAGAAAATCTATCTACCACCAACAGAATTACAGTGTTTCCCTGAGACGGGGGCAAGCCTGTGACGAAATCCAGGGAGATGCGAGACCATGGGCATCTCGGTATAGGCAGTGGGTGCAATAAACCATGAGGGTGAGTTCTTGACTCCTTGTACTGGGCACACACTGGACAGGCAGAGACAAAGACCCTAACATCTCTCTGTAATTTGGGCCACCAAAAAGGTTCTAGTGGTTCCCGGGTGTCCCGAGGGGAGGGATGCATGTGCCCACTGCAGGACATCAGAGCGCATACAATTTAGGACAAAGAGACGCCCTACAGGGCCATTACCTGGACCAGGCTATTGCTGTTGTGCTCTCCTGACGGCGGTCTCAATATCCCACTGGATGGGGGCTATCACCCTGGATGTGGGGAGGATGGGTTCTGGGCATAACTTCCTCTCAGGTGGTTCAGACTGTCTCGAGAGCGCATCTGGCTTGAGATTCTTGGAACCTGGGCGATAAGGGAGAATGAAGTTGAACCGGTTAAAAAAAAGGGCCCAACGGGCTTGTTGTGAGTTTAACCTATTGGCATCTCGAATGTAGGTGAGATTTTGATGGTCCGTCCAGATGAGGAATGGGTGTTTGGCACCCTCAAGCCAGTGCCTCCACTCCTCCAATGCAATCTTATTGCATCATGGCAATAAGCTCATGGCATCTCTCTGACAGATATATCTAGAGCTGCAGGCTGGGTGATCCCCAACACGTTCGCTAGGTTCTATAGCCTTTGTGTGGAGCCGATATCTGTGTTCTCACCTCAAATGGGTAGTGGCACTGAGAGGCCCCAGAGTGTCTGTATTGTAGTCCCTGTGGAGCTCCTCCATCCCCTCGGCAGCCAGACGTAGCGGAGCATCCAGCACCAGGCCTTCACTTGCTGAATCCTTGAGAACCGGTAGAAGGCTGGTTTGCACATGAGAGGCATAAGTGGATACCATATGTGTAAAGTCCATGGTATAGCCTTAGACCCCGTGTTCTCCTGGCAGACTTCTGCCATTTATTTTCAAAGAGGGTTTCAATTTAGTTTTTTTTGCAGAATCTGTTAGTTGAGATCACGAATAAGCCTCTCCGTGTTTGAGATAGCAGTATTGGTATATTTAGAAGCGTACATTTTGAGGGGGAAATCGGCTTGTTTTTCTGAGATTCTAGCACACAGTAGGGGCATGTCATTGTCTGTCTGTATTTCCATACTGGATAAGCCGGCTTTTGTTTCTTTTGTTATTGCCCCCGCCCTCCGAGGGAAGCGTGGCTACTTATTATGCAGTGCTCTGGCCGGCTCTAGCTGATATCAAAATTCAATGAAGATGGACGCCGCAAAGATGATCGCAGACAAGCTGAACCGTGGCCGTTACACCAAAAATGTTTTGAAGTACTTCTTCGACAAGCCAGATGCTTATGAATAAGCGCTCACTGATTCTGAAGACGATCTGAGCGACGATGAAAGCTCAGCTCATGCGAATAATTGGACATTTAGATGCAAACAGACACACAGTGCAAACTTCGGAGATGATTGCATCTACAAAGAAGACCCCGATAAAGAGAAAGTGTGCCCGAACGACTTATTTCATTGGAGGCATCGAGATCTTCAAGAATACTTTTCTGTTTCTTAAGGGGTGAGTTTCCATAAACATCAACGTTTGTCGTTCTGTGTTCATTCTAAGAACACGTACACATTATCTCATGTTAAGTCCATGTCTAGACCTTCCCATATCTACCTATTGTTATTAGCTAGCTCATCGGTTATCACAGAATCCTGTTCAAAAAGTCCTAATGCTACACAATGAAATCAATTCACCAAGTTTTATGTAGAAAACCAGCAAATAAAAAAATAAATTAGCATCAATATGTACTTTTTGTTTACATAAACATTAAAATAATAACATTAAAAATGATGGCCAGATTTTAAAGGATTGTCTTGCAACATTATCTACACTGCACAAGTTAAAATAGAGTTTTGACAAAAAAGGTTTTATAAAAAGATAAAACTCACATATTTCAGCCTCTAAATCATTTTTATAAAAATCAAAAAAGATAAATTACTGACATTTACAATGCACATTCTCCTATTATTCTTATTCTCTTATTAATAGTATGCGGTCCGATTTTTCTTGTTGTGTCTGTCGTTGCTATGAAACCATGCAGCTTTACAGGGGGAGCTTTACAGGGGGTATGGCTTATCTAAATGAGATGTAATTGAGCCCTATTGTCACTCCCAGCAGGTGAGAACAGGTGAGAACTGCACAATGTTTAGAGGCCACAAATTCTCCAAATATTATCAGATTTCCATGTATTACACATCGTTGGAAAGCTTTGAGACTACACTTATAGGATCTGTGAAAAACTCAAAATGCCCCAGAACCGACTTGTGTCCCTACTTTCCGTGATTGGTCACATATGCTTTCAAATGGAAACTGTTTACGACCTGATGTGGAATTCGTAATTGGATCCGGTTTACTGCTGTTACGAGGTTCTGACTAATGTAGAGGAAGGAGACCAGGGTCGGCGTACGGGGCTCGTGAGAGACTTTATTTACTTTAAACTTTAAAGAGGTGTGTGAACTTGCAAGCACGATGTCAGACACTGTAATATGCTCTGGTCCCCTCCCTGCTTACCGTGGTGATGAGATGCATAGCAGATTGTCATCACTCAATGGCTGGATGTCTAAGTGGTGCCCACAGAATAACATAGGTTATATAGACAATTGGACGAGCTTTTGGGGCAGACCTGACCTGTTTAAAAGAGATGGTCTTCATCCCTCCTGGGGCGGCGCCACTCTTCTGTCTAGAAATATGGCAAATAGTCTTAGTGTTTATACTTGACTAACTGGGGCCCAGGTCAGGAAGCAGACAGACTGGCTAAACCGACCGTCTGCTAGCTGCCTCCCATCACAGAGGTCAGTTAATTCTCAGCACATAGAGACTCTTTCACCTAGATATCAATTCAATTCAATTCAATTCAATTCAAGTTTATTTGTATAGCGCTTTTTACAAAACAAATCGTTACAAAGCAACTTTACAGAAAATTATGTTTCTACAATATTTAGTAGTAGCTAGTAGTTTGTGCACATTTGACAGGATTTTAGAAAAACTAAAAAAAAAATAATAATAATAATACAAGACGTAGTCAGCTAGACGATGAACTATCAATATTATTAATTAAGTTATTATATGATTAAGTCACACATTTAGGAATAATTGTTAGTTCTGTTTGTTGATTCAGGGTTAGCATCATCTGAGGTCCTCTGAGGGTCAGCATCATCTCTTCTCAGGTGTTCTGGATCCAGACTGGAGCTTGTGTAAATCCTAGTTACCACGGGATGTGAATCCCGTGGCAAAACATAGAAACAAAATACAGACATCATTAGCATAGCTGCTGATCCAACAAAGTAAAATTAGTTTAACCCAAGCTAATGAATAAAAATGCACCTTTGATCAGATGCAACTACACTCACAATTAAAAAGATACATTATTCGAATGCTTGGCGAAAGAGATGTGTTTTTAATCTAGATTTAAACAAAGAGAGTGTGTCTGAACCCCGAACATTATCAGGAAGGCTATTCCAGAGTTTGGGAGCCAAATGTGAGAAGGCTCTACCTCCTTTAGTGGACTTTGCTATCCTAGGAACTACCAAAAGTCCAGCGTTTTGTGACCTTAGGGTGCGTGATGGGTTGTAACGTGGTAGAAGGCTAGTTAGGTACGCTGGAGCTAAACCATTTAGGGCCTTATAGGTAAGTAATGATAATTTGTAACTGATGCGGAACTTAATAGGTAGCCAGTGCAGAGACTGTAAAATTGGGGTAATATGATCATATTTTCTTGACCTCGTAAGGACTCTAGCTGCTGCATTTTGGACTACCTGTAGCTTGTTTATTGACGAAGCAGGACAACCACCTAGAAGTGCATTACAATAGTCCAGTCTAGAGGTCATGAATGCATGAACTAGCTTTTCTGCATCAGAAACAGATAACATGTTTCGTAGCTTGGCAATGTTTCTAAGATGGAAGAATGCAGTTTTTGTAACATTGGAAATATGATTTTCAAAAGACAAATTGCTGTCTAATATAACACCCAGATTTCTGACTGTAGAGGAAGTAACAGTACATCCGTCTAGTTGCAGATTGTAATCTACAAGATTCTGTGTAGTGTTTTTTGGTCCAATAATTAATATCTCCGTCTTATCCGAATTTAATTGGAGAAAATTATTTGTCATCCAATCTTTTACATTTTTAACACACTCTGTTAGCTTAGATAATTGGGAAGTTTCATCTGGTCTCGTTGATATATATAGCTGAGTATCATCAGCATAACAGTGGAAGCTAATTCCGTATTTTCTAATAATATTACCAAGGGGCAACATGTATATTGAAAATAGAAGGGGACCTAGGACGGATCCTTGTGGCACTCCATATTTTACTGATGATAAATGAGATGACTCCCCATTTAAGTACACAAAATGGTAGCGATCGGACAGGTAGGATCTAAACCATCTTAGAGCCTGCCCTTGAATACCTGTATAGTTTTGTAATCGATCTATGAGTATGTCATGATCTATGGTGTCGAACGCAGCACTAAGATCAAGTAAGACTAGAAATGAGATGCAGCCTTGGTCTGACGCAAGGAGCAGGTCATTTGTAATTTTAACAAGTGCAGTTTCTGTGCTATGGTGGGGCCTAAAACCTGACTGAAATTCTTCATACAGATCATTTTTATGCAGGAAGGTGCTCAATTGAGCAGACACAACTTTTTCTAAAATTTTAGACATAAATGGAAGATTTGAAATAGGCCTATAATTTGCCAGTACACTAGGATCTAGTTTTGGTTTCTTAATAAGAGGCTTGATAACCGCCAGCTTGAATGGTTTTGGGACGTGTCCTAAAGATAACGACGAGTTAATGATATTGAGAAGCGGTTCTTCGGCTACAGGTAACAGCTCTTTCAGTAATTTAGTGGGTACAGGATCTAATAAACATGTTGTTGGTTTAGATACAGTGATAAGTTTATTTAGCTCCTCCTGTCCTATGGTTGTAAAGCACTGCAGTTTATGTTTGGGTGCGATGGATGAAACTGAAGTGTTAGATGCTGTAGAATCTACATTCGCTATTGTATTTCTAATGTTATCTATTTTATCAGTGAAGAAATTCATAAAGTCATTACTATTTAACGTTGGTGGAATATTTGAATCAGGTGGCGTCTGGTAATTTGTTAACTTAGCCACTGTGCTAAATAAAAACCTTGGATTGTTTTGGTTATTTTCTATGAGTTTGTGTATATGCTCTGCCCTAGCAGTTTTTAGAGCCTGTCTATAGCTGGACATACTGTTTTTCCATGCAATTCTAAAAACTTCTAAGTTAGTTTTTCTCCATTTGCGTTCAAGACTACGAGTTTCTTTCTTGAGAGAGTGAGTATTACTGTTATACCATGGTACAGTACGTTTTTCTCTAACTTTTTTCAATTTGATTGGGGCAACAGCTTCTAATGTATTAGAGAAAATAGTGCCCATGTTGTCAGTAATTTTGTCTAATTCATGTGTATTTTTGGGTACAAATAGCAGTTGAGATAGATCAGGCAGGTTATTTGCGAATCTGTCTTTGGTGGCTGGAACAATAGTTCTGCCCAGACGGTATCGCTGCGACATATAGTTAATATCAGTTATACGCAGCATGCACGATACGAGGAAATGGTCTGTAATATCATCACTTTGAGGTACAAGATCTATAGCAGTAAGATCGATGCCATGCGATATAATTAAATCTAGTGTATGATTAAAACGATGAGTGGGCTCGGTGACATTTTGCTTGACTCCAAAGGAGTTTATTAGGTCAGTAAACGCAAGTCCTAATGTATCGTTTGTATTATCAACGTGAATATTAAAATCTCCCATGATTAGCGCCTTATCAACTGTAACTAGAAGGTCTGAGAGGAAATCTGCAAATTCTTTTAGGAATTCTGTATACGGCCCTGGTGGTCTATACACAGTAGCCAGAGCAAGAGATACATTAGATTTCTTTTGCATGTCTGACAGAGTAACATTTAGCATTAGTATTTCAAAAGAGTTAAACCTGTATCCTGTTTTCTGGGTAACATTGAGAATATCACTATATATTGTTGCAACACCCCCGCCACGACCAGTCTGACGGGGCTCATGTTTATAACAGTAGTTTGGTGGAGTAGACTCATTTAGACCAAAATAATCATTTGGTTTTAGCCAGGTTTCAGTCAAGCAGAGTAAATCAAAACTATTATCTGTGATCATTTCATTTACAATAACTGCTTTTGGTGTGAGTGATCTAATATTTATGAGCCCAAACTTTAAAAATTGTTTTTGTTCATTTACTTTACATTTTTCTGGTTTAATTACGATAAGATTTTTTCTAGATCCTACATTATATTTATATTTATATTTTGACCTCACTATTCGGGGAACAGACACAGTCTTAATAGGTTTTACAGCACAAGTACTTTTATCATTTAAGCGGGTGGAACAAAACTCATCATAATGGTTATTTGAGAATTGACTTACTAGTCACATGGAGCGAAGTGTCCTGGAGATGTTGTCAGAGAGAAGCTCCGCTCCGACTCGACTGGGGTGTAATCCATCAGCGCGAAACAGCCTAGGACGCTCCCAGAAAAGATTCCAGTTATTAACAAATAGCAGTTTCTGTTCTTTACACCATGACAACAACCATTCATTTAAAGCAAAAAGTCTACTGAACCTTTCGTGTCCTCGTCGATACGTGGGCAGTGGTCCTGACACGACGATCGTCGCCGCGGGCGTCGTGCTGCGAACCGTCTCGATCAGGCTCCTGAAGTCCCTCTTCAGCGTCTCCGTCTGCCGCAGCGTGGTGTCGTTAACCCCGGCGTGAAGCACGACCGCTCTCGGGCTCTCGTCGTCCTTCAGGATCGCGGGTATCTGCGCAGAAACATCGAGAACACGAGCACCAGGCAAACAATGAGTGTGCACTTTACCTTCGGCTAACGTAGCACTTACGTGTCGGACGATGGAGTCTCCGATGATCACAGCGTCGCGTCCTGTCTCGCGGAGGGGAGCGAAGCGGTTCTGGATGGAGATCTCGAAGGCAGGAGGGGGAGATGTCGTCGCCCGGGACCCGGCTCGCATCCTCCGCTGTGGATGCACCCAGGGTCCGTGGTGTCCCGGCGTCGCAGTGAAGGACATCTGGGAAGATCGCGTCCTGGGTGCACCGGGCCTGCGCAGAGAAACACACGGAGTAGACGTGGTGGGACTGTTAACAGCACGCTGTATACTTACCCCGGACTTGTGAGCGTCAGCCCGGGATGATTCCAGCGCGGCTCTCCGCTCTCTCAGCTCGGCCTGCCTCTGTTCCAGGTCGCGAATCTGCTTCCCCACGGCCTCGAGCTCGAGCTGCACAGAGTGGAGACATTCATCCGCCATTAAAGCAAGTAACAGTGAGTACAGCAGTGGTAATGTGTGTGAATAGAGTATTAGCAATGTAAGCGCAGTTAGCAGCAACCACGCTTGCTGATGCTAACTGGCTAAAAGCTAATAGCGGACCCGGGAGATCAAAATAAATCTAGTGATAGCGAGTCGCTCTGATTGTTTTTGTTGTAGAATACAATAGAGGATATATTCACGCGTTATATAAACGGAAACGATGGTGTATAAAATTGATTTTTAAGTTAAAAATAGTCAATGAAAAGAATATAGTGACGGAGCTCAAACGCAGTTCAGCCGTCAACAACAAACAGGAAGAGCGGAAAAAAAAAAAGATATCACACTATAGAGACTGTGTCTGTTCCACGAACTAGAAAATACAAAAAACGTCCAAACCAAGTTAAGGTTAACAATTTAATTGAGGTTCAACAAATAAAAAACAAATGCAATATGGATAAACAAATGATAAAGATTGGCTTATTGAATATCAGATCCATTTCTACGAAAACACTTTTTGTAAATAATATGATAACTGACCATAATATAGATGTGCTCTGCTTGACAGAAACCTGGCTAAAACCTGATGATTACATTATTTTAAATGAGTCCACCCCCCAAGATTATTGTTATAAACACGAGCCGCGTCTAAAAGGCAAAGGGGGAGGTGTTGCTTCAATTTACAATAACGTTTTCAGGATTTCTCAGAGGGCAGGCTTCAAGTATAACTCGTTTGAAGTAATGGTGCTTCATATAACATTATCCAGAGAAACCAATGTTAATGATAAATCCCCTGTTATGTTTGTACTGGCTACTGTATACAGGCCACCAGGGCACCATACAGACTTTATTAAAGAGTTTGGTGATTTTACATCCGAGTTAGTTCTGGCTGCAGATAAAGTCTTAATAGTTGGTGATTTTAATATCCATGTCGATAATGAAAAAGATGTATTGGGATCAGCATTTATAGACATTCTGAACTCTATTGGTGTTAGACAACACGTTTCAGGACCTACTCATTGTCGAAATCATACTCTAGATTTAATACTGTCACATGGAATTGATGTTGATAGTGTTGAAATTATTCAGCCAAGTGATGATATCTCAGATCATTATTTAGTTCTGTGTAAACTTCATATAGCCAAAATTGTAAATTCTACTTCTTGTTACAAGTATCGAAGAACCATCACTTCTACCACAAAAGACAGCTTTTTAAGTTATCTTCCTGATGTATCCGAATTCCTTAGCATATCCAAAACCTCAGAACAACTTGATGATGTAACAGAAACTATGGACTCTCTCTTTTCTAGCACTTTAAATACAGTTGCTCCTTTACGGTTAAGAAAGGTTAAGGAAAACAGTTTGACACCATGGTATAATGAGCATACTCGCACCCTAAAGAGAGCAGCCCGAAAAATGGAGCGCAGCTGGAGGAAAACAAAACTAGAGGTATTTCGTATTGCTTGGCGGGAAAGTAGCATATCCTACCGAAAAGCATTAAAAACTGCTAGATCTGATTACTTTTCTTCTCTTTTAGAAGAAAACAAACATAACCCCAGGTATTTATTCAATACAGTGGCTAAATTAACGAAAAATAAAGCCTCAACAAGTGTTGACATTTCCCAACACCACAGCAGTAATGACTTTATGAACTACTTTACTTCTAAAATCGATACTATTAGAGATAAAATTGCAACCATTCAGCCGTCAGCTACAGTTTCGCATCAGACAGTGCACTATAGACCCCCTGAGGAACAGTTCCACTCATTCTCTACTATAGGAGAGGAAGAATTGTATAAACTTGTTAAATCATCTAAACTTACAACATGTATGTTAGACCCTATACCATCTAAGCTCTTAAAAGAGGTGCTTCCAAAAGTCATAGGTCCTCTTCTGACTATTATTAATTCCTCATTGTTATTAGGACATGTCCCCAAAACCTTCAAACTGGCTGTTATTAAGCCTCTCATAAAAAAGCCACAACTTGACCCCAGAGAACTAGTTAATTATAGACCAATCTCGAATCTCCCTTTTCTGTCCAAGATACTAGAAAAGGTGGTATCCTCACAATTATATTCCTTCTTAGAGAAAAATGGTATATGTGAGGATTTCCAGTCAGGATTTAGACCGTATCATAGTACTGAAACTGCTCTCCTTAGAGTTACAAATGATCTTCTCTTATCATCTGATCGTGGGTGTATCTCTCTATTAGTTTTATTGGATCTTAGTGCTGCGTTTGACACAATTGACCACAACATTCTTTTGCATAGACTTGAACACTTTGTTGGCATCAGTGGAAGTGCATTAGCATGGTTTAAATCGTACTTATATGACCGCCATCAGTTCGTAGCAGTGAATGAAGATGTATCATATCGATCACAAGTGCAGTATGGAGTACCTCAAGGCTCAGTTCTAGGGCCGCTACTCTTCACGCTTTATATGTTACCCTTGGGAGATATCATCAGGAAACATGGTGTTAGCTTTCACTGTTATGCTGATGATACGCAGCTCTATATTTCCTCGCAGCCCGGTGAAACACACCAATTTGAAAAACTAATGGAATGCATAGTCGATATAAAAAATTGGATGACGAGTAATTTCTTACTGCTAAATTCAGAAAAAACAGAGGTGTTAATCATAGGGCCTAAAAACTCTACTTGTAATAACCTAGAACACTGTCTAAGACTTGATGGTTGCTCTGTCAATTCTTCGTCATCAGTTAGGAACCTAGGTGTGCTACTTGATCGCAATCTTTCCTTAGAAAGCCACGTTTCTAGCATTTGTAAAACTGCATTTTTCCATCTCAAAAATATATCTAAATTACGGCCTATGCTCTCAATGTCAAATGCAAAAATGTTAATCCATGCATTTATGACTTCAAGGTTAGACTACTGTAATGCTTTATTGGGTGGTTGTTCTGCACGCTTGGTAAACAAACTACAGCTAGTCCAAAATGCAGCAGCAAGAGTTCTTACTAGAACCAGGAAGTATGACCATATTAGCCCGGTCCTGTCCACACTGCACTGGCTCCCTATCAAACATCGTATAGATTTTAAAATATTGCTTATTACTTATAAAGCCCTGAATGGTTTAGCACCTCAGTATTTGAATGAGCTCCTTTTACATTATACTCCTCTACGTCCGCTACGTTCTCAAAACTCAGGCAATTTGATAATACCTAGAATATCAAAATCAACTGCGGGCGGCAGATCCTTTTCCTATTTGGCGCCTAAACTCTGGAATAACCTACCTAACATTGTTCGGGAGGCAGACACACTCTTGCAGTTTAAATCTAGATTAAAGACCCATCTCTTTAACCTGGCATACACATAACATACTAATATGCTTTTAATATCCAAATCCGTTAAAGGATTTTTAGGCTGCATTAATTAGGTAAACTGGAACCGGAACACTTCACATAACACCGTACTTTCTACATCATTAGAAGAATGGCATCTACGCTAATATTTGTCTGTTTCTCTCTTGTTCCGAGGTCACTGTGGCCACCAGATCCAGTCTGTGTCCAGATCAGAGGGTCACTGCAGTCACCCGGATCCAGTACGTATCCAGACCAGATGGTGGATCAGCACCTAGAAAGGACCTCTACTGCCCTGAAAGACAGCGGAGACCAGGACAACTAGAGCCCCAGATACAGATCCCCTGTAAAGACCTTGTCTCAGAGGAGCACCAGGACAAGACCACAGGAAACAGATGATTCTTCTGCACAATCTGACTTTGCTGCAGCCTGGAATTGAACTACTGGTTTCGTCTGGTCAGAGGAGAACTGGCCCCCCAACTGAGCCTGGTTTCTCCCAAGGTTTTTTTCTCCATTCTGTCACCGATGGAGTTTCGGTTCCTTGCCGCTGTCGCCTCTGGCTTGCTTAGTTGGGGTCACTTCATCTACAGCGATATCGTTGACTTGATTGCAAATTAAAACAGACACTATTTCAACTGAACAGAGATGACATAACTGAATTCAATGATGAACTGCCTTTAACTATCATTTTGCATTATTGAGACACTGTTTTCCAAATGAATGTTGTTCAGTGCTTTGGCGCAATGTATTTTGTTTAAAGCACTATATAAATAAAGGTGATTGATTGATTGATTGATTTACACTAATCAAAACAAAACAAACAAATGCAGCAGGTGCAGGCACTTCACAAAACTCTTCTCTGCTTCGGTTCTGCAGTCTTACGTCCTTGACAGCTCACCAGCTCACACTCATGAGTCCCCGTCTCTCTCGTTCTTCGCCGGCTGTGACGCTGCTTAAATACTGGTTCCCCGCGCCAATCACTGCAACGAGATCCAGGTGTTAATTGTCTCTCACCTGAACCACTTACCGCCGCTCGTCTCTTCACTCGCTCTCCCGATGTAGACTTCGCTAAACCACACCTCCCCCGCCACAACTGCCCAGTGGCTTTAGTACTGGAGTTCCTTCAAGACCGTTTCTCTGATGGAGTAACACCAGCCACTCTGAAAGTTTACCTGGCAGCCATTTCAGCTAACCACGTATAAATAGATGTTGCTTCAGTGGGCCGTCATCTGCTGGTCTCTCTTTTTATACAAGGTGCAAGATGGCTGAAGTCTTTCCGCCCTGTGCGAGTCCCTTCATGGGATTTATCCATTGTGTTGCAAGGTTTATCAGGGCATCTGTTTGAGCCCTTTGAAACTATACCGGATAAAATCCTACTTAAAGACAGTTCTTCTTGTGGCTTTATCCTCCCTCAAGAGAGTTGGGGATTTACAGGCATTTTCTGTTTCGCCCTTGTGCATGGATTTTGCACCAGGCTCTGTCACCTTTACCTTTATTGATATAGTGCTTTAAACAAAATACATTGCGTCAAAGCACTGAACAACATTAATTTGGAAAATAGTGTGTCAATAATGCAAAATGATAGTTAAAGGCAGTTCATCATTGAATTCAGTTATGTCATCTCTGTTCAGTTTAAGTAGTGTCTGTGCATTTATTTGCAATCAAGTCAATGATAGCGCTGTAGATGAAGTGACCCCAACTAAGCAAGCCAGAGGCGACAGCGGCAAGGAACCGAAACTCCATCGGTGGCAGAATGGAGAAAAAAACCTTGGGAGAAACCAGGCTCAGTTGGGGGCCAGTTCTCCTCTGACCAGACGAAACCAGTAGTTCAATTCCAGACTGCAGCAAAGTCAGGTTGTGCTGAAGAATTATCTGTTTCCTGTGGTCTTGTCCTGGTGCTCCTCTGAGACAAGGTCTTTACAGGGGATCTGTATCTGGGTTCTAGTTGTCCTGGTCTCCGCTGTCTTTCAGGGCAGTAGAGGTCCTTTCTAGGTGCTGATCCACCATCTGGTCTGGATACGTACTGGATCCGGGCGACTGCAGTGACCCTCTGATCTGGATACAGACTGGATCTGGTGGCTACGGTGACCTTGGAATAAGAGAGAAACAGACTAATATTAGCGTAGATGCCATTCTTCTAATGATGTAGAAAGTACGGTGTTATGTGAAGTGTTTCCGGTTCCAGTTTACCTTATTAATACAGCCTAAAAATTCTTTAACGGATTTGGATATTAAAAGCATATTAGTATGTTATGTGTATGCCAGGTTAAAGAGATGGGTCTTTAATCTAGATTTAAACTGCAAGAGTGTGTCTGCCTCCCGAACAATGTTAGGTAGGTTATTCCAGAGTTTAGGAGCCAAATAGGAAAAGGATCTGCCACCCACAGTTGATATTGATATTCTAGGTATTATCAAATTGTCTGAGTTTTGAGTAGCGGACGTAGAGGAGTATAATGTAAAAGGAGCTCATTCAAATACTGAGGTGCTAAACCATTCAGGGCTTTATAAGTAATAAGCAATATTTTAAAATCTATACGATGTTTAAATGGGAGCCAGTGCAGTGATGACAGGACCGGGCTAATATGGTCATACTTCCTGGTTCTAGTAAGAACTCTTGCTGCTGCATTTTGGACTAGATGTTGTTTGTTTACCAAGCGTGCAGAACAACCACCCAATAAAGCATTACAATAATCTAACCTTGAGGTGATAAATGCATGGATTAACATTTCTGCATTTGACATTGAGAGCATAGGCCGTAATTTAGATATATTTTTGAGATGGAAAAATGCAGTTTTACAAATGCTAGAAATGTGTCTTTCTAAGGAAAGATTGCAATCAAATAGCACACCTAGGTTCCTAACTGATGACGAAGAATTGACAGAGCAACCATCAAGTCTTAGACAGTGTTCTAGGTTATTACAAGCAGAGTTTTTAGGTCCTATAATTAACACCTCTGTTTTTTCTGAATTTAGCAGTAAGAAATTACTCGTCATCCAATTTTTTATATCGACTATGCATTCCATTAGTTTTTCAAATTGGTGTGTTTCACCGGGCCGCGAAGAAATATAGAACTGAGTATCATCAGCATAACAGTGAAAGCTAACACCATGTTTCCTGATGATATCTCCCAAGGGTAACATATAAAGCGTGAAGAGTAGCGGCCCTAGTACTGAGCCTTGAGGTACTCCATACTGCACTTGTGATCGATATGATACATCTTCATTCACTGCTACGAACTGATGGCGGTCATATAAGTACGATTTAAACCATGCTAATGCACTTCCACTGATGCCAACAAAGTGTTCAAGTCTATGCAAAAGAATGCTGTGGTCAATTGTGTCAAATGCAGCACTAAGATCCAATAAAACTAATAGAGAGATACACCCATGATCAGATGATAAGAGCAGATCATTTGTAACTCTAAGCAGAGCAGTCTCAGTACTATGATACGGTCTAAATCCTGACTGGAAATCCTCACATATACCATTTTTCTCTAAGAAGGAATATAATTGTGAGGATACCACCTTTTCTAGTATCTTGGACAGAAAAGGGAGATTCGAGATTGGTCTATAATTAACTAGTTCTTTGGGGTCAAGTTGTGTTTTTTTGATGAGAGGCTTAATAACAGCCAGTTTGAAGGTTTTGGGGACATATCCTAATGACAATGAGGAATTTATAATAGTCAGAAGAGGATCTATGACTTCTGGAAGCACCTCTTTTAGGAGCATAGATGGTATAGGGTCTAACATACATGTTGTTGGTTTAGATGATTTAACAAGTTTATACAATTCTTCCTCTCCTATAGTAGAGAATGAGTGGAACTGTTCCTCAGGGGGTCTATAGTGCACTGTCTGATGCGATACTGTAGCTGACGGCTGAATGGTTACAATTTTATCTCTAATAGTATCGATTTTAGAAGTAAAGTAGTTCATAAAGTCATTACTGCTGTGGTGTTGGGAAATGTCAACACTTGATGAGGCTTTATTTTTCATTAATTTAGCCACTTTATTGAATAAATACCTGGGGTTATGTTTGTTTTCTTTTAAAAGAGAAGAAAAGTAATCAGATCTAGCAGTTTTTAATGTTTTTCTGTAGGATAGGTTACTTTCCCGCCAAGTAATACGAAATACCTCAAGTTTTGTTTTCCTCCATCTGCGCTCCATTTTTCCTTTCTGTGAAAGTATTGCTGTGACCGAGGCCTAATTATGTCCCTAGGTCGCTTCGAACCCTTTTCACTTTCAAAAAGTGGTCTTGGAGGCTTTAGCCCCTGCAGAGGCGGGGTCAGGAGATCTAAATCTTTGCCCTGTCAGAGCGCTGAAGACTTATGTTGATTGAACAGCTTCATGGCTTGAGTCCGACCAGCTTTGTCTGTTAGGACACAAAATAGAGGCCATGCTGTCACAAAGCAGCACATTTCCCATTGGCTGGTGGAGACTATATCTTTAGCCTATGAGGTTCGCAGACTATTTCTCCCTTAGGAGTTAGAGCTTATTATTATTATTCACGAGAGCAGTGGCTTCATCACAAGCTTTCTCAGTGGTTCTTCTATATATGATGTCTGTGCTGCGGCAGGATGTTCCTCACCGATCACTTTTGTCAAGTTTTACAGTCTGGATGTGAGGATGGCTCCTGTCTCCCGGGTTCTGTCCGCTTGAGCAGATGCTTTCCTTGAATTCCAACTATCAGGTATGTCAGGCCTTATGGTATAGGGTTCCCATAGGGTGATGTCACCGCAGCATTGAAGTGACCTATGGTCCCGGCCATTCCGTACCTTGATAGGATTTCTTCAGTTCATAAAATCTGAGTGAAATAGCTCACGGCACTCAGGTATATGATGCGGTATTTGGCCAATAAGAATGGTGGGATGGTATAGGGCTTCAGACATTCATAACACCGAAGGATGTGAAGCATCTCGTTCCCTATTCAGGGAACCGTGGTTAAATACGTAACCAAGATGTTTTTCTAACTCAGACTCTAATGTTGATCGATTTTGTAAAGAAACAAAGACTTAAAATAAAGTAATTTCTCTTTTCAAGAAAAAGTTATTGTTTTTTTAGAATGTTTAAATATTTGTACAGAAAAACAAGACAAAAAGACTAATTATTACTAAATATTCGGTTTTTATGTTGTTTTTAACCCCAAATGCTGGGCTGATTCTTTGGGTCATTTTATAACATTTTAAACACTGTTGGTTAGTTTAACTTGTCCAGCTACCAAAAAGGAGCCAGACTCCAGGGACGAGACATTGACTGCCAAAGAGGTTAAAGCTGTTGTGTTTGTCTGAGACTGACATTTAGTAGACATTTCATCATCATGGTTCCCCATTCCCTCTCCAGGAGAGACACTTTCCTACAGAGTTTAGTTTGATCTCAAATTAAACGCACCTGTTTCAACTAGTCAAGGTCTTTTTGTTTACTTTAATAACAGCCAGATGTGTCGAAACAAACTCAGTGGGAGCGAGAATGAAGAAGCTGTTTTACAGACTAACAGACAAACCTGTTTTACACACATCACTTAGACACAGAACCAGGAAACAGAATCATGTGAGTTCAGAGAAAGAGAAACTGAAGTATAGTCAAGCTGTTGTGTATGTATGTCTCTGTATTTAAGCAGTAAAATGGCAGAAGCCAGAATTTCAGTGGATCAGAAGGAGTTCTTGTGTGCAGTGTGTCTGGATCTCCTGAAGGATCCAGTGGCTATTCCCTGTGGACACAGTTACTGTAAGAGCTGTATTACAGGCTGCTGGGATCAGGAGGATCAGAAGAGAGTCTACAGCTGTCCTCAGTGCAGACAGACCTTCAGTCCAAGACCTGCTTTAGCTAGAAACACCATGCTGGCTGAACTGGTGGAGAAACTGAAGAAGACCAGACTCTCTGATGACTGTTACGCTGGAGCTGGAGATGTGCAGTGTGACGTCTGTACTGGAAGAAAATACAGAGCCGTCAAGTCCTGTCTGGTGTGTCTGGAATCTTACTGTCAATCTCATTTTGACCGTCATGAGGAGTTTCATTCACGTAAACCACACAAAGTGATTGAAGCTACTGGACGACTGCAGGATATGATCTGCCAGAAACATGAGAAGCTCTTTGAGGTTTTCTGTCGCACTGATCAGAAGTGTATATGTGTGCTGTGTACGATTATTGAACATAAAAACCATGACATTGTATCAGCTGCAGATCAGAGGACAGAGAAACAGGTATTTAACACTAGACACTGATCAAATACTGCTGATATTTATTTCACTTTTATACTTACACTTGTAGTTTGAAGCAGGTCTTAATTCCTGTGTGATGCTGGTAAATGATCAATCATCACTTCTGGAGTTTGAACCTACAGTCATTAGTTATCAGCTCCACTTTTCCTGGATTCATCTGTTCAGATGATGATTTAGTGGCAGTAGTTTTCTGTGAGATTGACGATCATCTGTTTGTCCTGCAGAAGCAGCTGAAGGAGACACAGAAGACGCTCCAGCAGAGAATCCAGCAGAGAGAGAAAGATCTCCAGCAGCTGAGAGAGACTGTGGAGTCTCATAAGGTGAGTCTGGAGAAGAAGAGAAGTTTGTCTCCGTCTCAGTTCAGACTCACTGAAGCTGAATCACTGTGTGTCCTAACAGCGCTCTGCACAGACAGCAGTGGAGGACAGTGAGAGGATCTTTACTGAGCTCATCCGCTCCATTGAGAGCAGCCGCTCTGAGCTGATACGACTGATCAGAGATCAGGAAAAGACTGCAGTGAGTCGAGCTGAAGAACGACTGGAGCGACTGGAGCAGGAGATCAATGATCTGAGGAGGAGAGACGCTGAGCTGGAGCAGCTTTCACACACACAGGATCACATCCAGTTCCTGCAGGTAACACACATCTAGAAGATTCAAGATTCAAGATTTTTTTCGTCACATACACAATTATATATAGCATATATAACAAGCAGTGAAATGTGAGTCAGGTCCGCTCCATGGACAGTGCAATTATTAAAGAAAACAACACAGATGAAAATATACATAAATATAGCTATGTAAGAATTTAATAAAAGGAAACAATAAAAATATAAGAATAAAATATAAAAAAAGATGTATATTGTAGAATTAAATATAGAACGCAAAATAATGTGCATGAAAGTAAACTGTAGTCTTACATATTAAGATGTACAGGAATGTACAAGAGGCAAATGTGCAAACAGGTTGACACTGTCAGTGTGTCTATGTGAGGTATTAAATGATGAATATCATACTGATAAAGTGAACATTAAGTGGAGGCATGAGGATGTTAAGAAGCTGGTTTAGAGTTTAAGAGCCTGATGGCCTGGGGGAAGAAACTCCTCCTGAGTCTCTCGGTTTTTGCCATCAGGCTATGGAAGCGCTTTACAGATGGCAGCAAAGTGAAGAGATGATTACTGGGGTGGGTGGAGTCTTTGATGATTTTTGCAGCTTTACTTCTGCAGCATTTGAGGTAGATGTCCTGCAGAGAGGGAGAGCAGACCCTGAAATGCGCTCAGCTAAGCGCACAACTCTCTGCAGGGCTTTGCAGCCTTGACTGGAGCTGTTCCCATACCACACTGAGATACACTGAGTCAATACACTTTCTATAGCCCCAGAATAGAAAGTTTTCAGGATTGCTGGTGAGACCCTGAATTTCCTCAGCTGTCGCAGATGGTACAGTCTTTGCCTGGCTTTATTAACCTGTGTTTGAATGTGAGTAGTCACTGAGAGAGTAGAACAGGGGACTCAGGACACAGCCCTGCGGGGCTCCTACGTTCAGGGTGATGGAGCTGGAGATGTATCAATCAATCAATCACCTTAATTTATATAGTGCTTTAAACAAAATACATTGCGTCAAAGCACTGAACAACATTCATTTGGAAAACAGTGTCTCAATAATGCAAAATGACAGTTAAAGGCAGTTCATCATTGAATTCAGTGATGTCATCTCTGTTCAGTTTAAATAGTGTCTGTTTTTATTTGCAATCAAGTCAATGATATCGCTGTAGATGAAGATGTACTGGCCTAGTTTCACCACTTGAGGTCTGCCGGTGAGGAAATCAAGGATCCAGTCGAGAGTGAAGAATTCAGGCCGAGGTCTATGAGTTTAGAAGCTAGCTTTATGGGGACTATAGTATTAAAAGCTGAGCTATAGTCAATATCAGCCTTACATAGTTCCTGTTATTGCTGTCTATGTGTGTAAGAGAAGAGTGCAGGATGTGAGAGATGGCATCATCGGTGGATCTGTTTGGGCGATAGGCAAACTGAAGAGGGTCCAAAGTATCCGGGATGGAGGAGCAGATGACGTTTTTAACCAGTCCCTCAAACACCTTCATGACTATTGATGTGAGGGCAACTGGACGATAGTCATTCAGACAAGAGGGTTTATTGTTCTTAGGCACAGGGATGATGACAAATATTTTGAATGAGGTGGGAACCACCGATGTAGCAAGAGACTCAGATTTTGATTTTAGGGGGGCTCAGCCCCCAATAAGGGTATGATTAAAAAATATTATTTTACTATTAGGGTAGGGTTGTATACTACTAACCTTATTGCAATCCACTATTCCATTGTATTCCCTGTATTTCATATATGGGAGTAGGAGTACTGACTGAGCCATATATAACACTGTAAAAAAAAAACTAATACAGTTTTTTAGATGTGACCAGTCACTGGAAAATTTTGAATTGGGAATGTAGATATTTTTTTTTACTTTTATTTTTTTTACAATAAAGACTTCCTGATTCAGTATTAGGACATTCATGTTTATCCTTTGATGATACCACTGCTTTTTCTTATGAAATGTACGTGGAAATTGGCAGAAAATTAAAACAACATAAGGGTTCAATGACTGCAATGAATCTTGGGAATACAGTGGTATTGTGTGTGTGAGGCTGTCTGTTCTATTCTCACCTGACTGTTGCTCATTTGCAGACCTACTCCCGCACAACAAAAAAAATGTTGTATATCCATCTACAATGAAATATAAATTATTATATTATTATTATTATTATAAATTTTTAGCTTTTTAGCCTTTATAATCAACAATACGGTTGGTTATAAATCAAGTCAGCCCCTGAACATTTATTTCATTTCAAATCATTTAACTAACCAGCTAATATTCATTCAGAATATAGACAAAACATGTATTAATGTAATTGTCTATTGGCAATATGTTTAATCTGTTCTATATTTATTTATATTTATTAAAAATAACATAATTATCAATTTGCCACTTGTATAAATCAATTACTTAAAAAAAAAAAAAAATCACAGATCCCTTTACTCTTACTCTAATATATGTATCATGATACACTAATGATTAATTATTACTTAATACAAAATTATGTTTAATAATAGAAAACAAAATAACTCCACATGATGTTTCTCTCTCTGTGCCATTAGTACTTTCAGACAATGATGTGTGTCGTTAATAATTTATTTTGCATGGCTGCATAATGTAATGCCGAAATACACAATAATATGTTTTCAATTTCAAAAAGTAAATTAAAATAAATCATGATCGTTTTCTAAAGTATGTTTTCATGGGTGTTAATCGCTTCATTTTTGTTGGAAGAAAAAACATCTGTCACACTGTGATAAAGGCTGAAAGTGAACGCAGCGAAGACGTACTGGTATTGGATGCGAGAACACACACACCACACGCACACACGCACACGCACACGCACACGCACACACACACACACACACACACACACACACACACACCTTGTACTCTCTGATGTTCGCTCTGCTCGGCGCCCCTGTGGATTGAAAAACGCGCTGAATCCGTGCAGACTCAGATCAGGGGAGGAGCCGGAACTTGATGCAGCTTGCCACCGTCTCAAATGAGTTTTTAAAGGGGACTGAAGCGATCACTAATTAATTAATCAAATCATTTTTTAGGGGGGCTGGGCATAAGTTTAGGGGGGCTGAAGCCCCCCTAAAAAGGGCCTAGCGACGCCCCTGATGTAAACAAACCAGCGAGCTGATCAGCGCAGGACCGCAGAACACGGCCAGAAATCCCATCAGGTCCAGCTGCTTTCCTTACATTCACTCTCTTTAGTGCCCTCCGAACTTCGTCCTCCGACACGGTGATCCCATGATGATCGCTGCTCTGACTGCTGCTTCCTGACGCGCTGATCGGCAGACTCGCACTGCTTCGATTGCTTTCAAAGCGGCCGTAGAAAGTGTTTAGCTCGTCAGCCAGTGACGGATCTGCTCTCGCCTCTGCAGAGGATTTATTTCCAAAGGCACAGATGTCGGGAGTCATTTAGCTGGAAATGTGAATCTATGCGTTCCCTGTGTCTGTGTTTGGCGGCTCTTACTGCGCGTCGGAGAGCATAGCACAATGCTTTGTACTCGCTCATTTTTTCCGATAGAAGACCGGCGTTTTAAGCAGCAGTGCGTTTGTTTACTGCTGCATGGATTGTTTTGTCCACCCACGGTTTCTGGTTTGAGAATGTCCTTATATTTATTGTATCCGTAGCTTGTTCAGCTAGCGTGTTTACAAAGCTTAACGCTACATCGTGAATTCGCTAACGTCAGATGAACTTGCGCGAAACATGTCCCAGTCTACGTCATCAAGAGCCGCCTGTAACGTTGCTTCTGATTGGTCGGACCATCGCGTCACCACCTCTGCACCGGGGGATCTTGAACGAGCCGTTGTTTATATTCCGGTGTGAGGAAAATGGCGGCATGGTCCGATTTGCAGAAAGCCGGTAGTGAACGAGCTTTGTAGACATTCTTAAACTGAGTGTAGCAATGATCCAGTGTATTTGGTCCTCTAGTTGGACAAGAAACATGTTGATAAAAATTAGACATAACTTGCCTGAGTTTGGCTTTGTTAAAGTCCCCAGCGATGATAATAGCAGCGTCAGGATGTTTGTTGATGTTGCCGCTGAGCGCATCGTGAAGCTCAGACAAAGCCAAGCCAGTGTCTGCTTGTGGAGGGATGTAAACAGCAGTTATGATGATCGATGGAAACTCCCGGGGCAGATAGAATGGGCGGCAAATAATGGATTAATGTTGCAGATGAGACGAGCAGGAGCGCGACAGAGTGGAGGTATTCCTGGGGTCACACCATTTCTTGTTAACCATGAAACACACTCCTTTGACTTGTGTAATTAACACATTAGAGTAGACTATTAATTAATACTATGTTATTAAGGATTTAATACAGGTTGACATTTTAAATTTATAACAACTGATATATTACTTAATCTATTAATCAGACAGACTCTTGATTAGTTGCTGATGTAGTTATCATTAATGAATGATTTAGTTCTTAAGAAGCTGTGCATTAACTCATGGTTATCTTGTGCTTTAAAAATGAAGTAATGCATATTAGTGCAGCAGTATTGTAAAGTGTTCTCATAATGGTCAATCTAATCATATCTTTGAGCTGTTTTTCCTGAACAAATCTACTCAACTCTACAATGAGACTCCATTGATGTGCTTGGGCTGTTAGATGGACATTTGTGTTCTTAGCAGATGTTTTATCATCCAAACTATTTCCTAGAAAGTTCACAAACAGTGTATGTGGTGAATACTAGAATCTGTAGCTCTAATGAGATTTAATGAATATGAAGAGAATGAAGCTGATGCTGTGGAAGTGCTGGACTGAAGAATGTTAATGAAGATCAAATCTGATGTTCCTGCAGGTTATTGAGTGAATGTGGAGCTTATTAGTTTGATTTCTGTTTTCTGTAGAGTTTCCAGTCTCTCTCAGCACCTCCTGAATCTACAGACGTAAATGATGATCTCTTCAGTTCTCTCTTCTCTTTTGATGATCTGAGAGAATCTGTCCATCAGCTGAGAGACAAACTGGAGGATTTCTGCAAAGAGGAGATCAAGAAGATCTCAGACAGAGGTAAAGTCCTGGAGATTCATCTGCTCTCAGAAACCAGTCCGTCATCATCTCATATCATGGAGAACATCATATTAGAAATGTGTTAGGAATAGATGCAGGATCATGAGAATCACACTGTTCATGTCTGTTTATTTCCACAGTTGCAGTCATCAGGACCAGGAAGGACTTCCTACAATGTAAGTCAGTAAGAAAACCAACAGAAAAACTCTCTGACAGTCTTCATGTTCTTCCTGTAGAAGGAGAAAGAAGAGTTTTATAACTGATGATGTAAATGATGATGTTCACAGATATCTGTTCATCTGTACTGAGACACTGATGATACACTGAACATGATGAGATCAAACAGATTCATAATTTCTGATTCTGATGTGTTTTATCTCCATCAGATTCCCATCAGCTCACTCCGGATCTGAACACAGTGAATACACGCCTCCGTCTGTCTGAGAACAACAGAGTGATTACATTCACTAACACAGTCCAGTCGTATACGGATCATCCAGACAGATTTGATGTGTATCCTCAGGTGTTGTGTAGAGAGAGTGTGTGTGGACGCTGTTACTGGGAGATTGAGTGGAGTGGAGATAGAGGTGTGCATATATCAGTGTCATATAAGAACATCGGCAGGAAGGGATCGGGTGTTGAGTGTGGGTTTGGACGTAATGATCAGTCCTGGAGTTTGTTCTGCTCTCCCTTCAGTTACTCATTCAGACACAATAAGATAAAGACTGTTCTCTCTGTGAAGCCCATCAGCAGTAGAATAGGAGTGTTTGTGGATCACAGTGCAGGAACTCTGTCCTTCTACAGCGTCTCTGACACAATGAGCCTCATCCACACAGTCCAGACCACATTCACTCAGACGCTCTATCCTGGGTTTTATGTTGGTTCTGGATCATCAGTGAAACTGTGTTGATGAATCAGTGTAGACTGATGAGAGATTCTACCCATAATGCTTTGCGCTGCATGATGAATCAGTACATTTACATTTACATTTATTCATTTAGCAGATGCTTTTATCCAAAGCGACTTACAGATAAGGACAGTGGAAGCAATCAAAAACAACAAAAGAGCAATGATATATAAGTGCTATAACAAGTCTCAGTTAGGTTAACACAGTACACGTAGCATAGGAAAGAAAACAGATAGAATAAAAAAAATAGAACAAGCTAGTATTAGAGGTCTTTATTGTCAGGGTTCTGTCACTTCAGTCTAGTGTTATTCATGGTTTTGTGACAGAGCCCTTGCTTTGCCTTGCCTATCAAGTTTTGTCTGTTTTCCCCTACGGGGTAGTTTTTGTTTGTTTATTTTATTATTACTACTATTAAAGAGCCCTTCTCTCTGCATCATTGAGTCCTCGCCTCATCCCTCTACCCAAACCCTGACAGTACGAACTAGCCACTATGAGGACTCAGCGGAAGAAGGATTTGCACCATCCACCAGCATCCACTCTCTCCAGCCCCCACTACCAGCGCATGCTCCAGTTTAAGACCTTGATCTCTCTACATCAACGAGGGACTCATGTGAGGGATTTTGCCCTGGAGTTCAGTGGTACTGCAGAGGGATTGGAGTTCAATGATGCGGCCCTCAAGGACCTCTTCAAATATGCCCTTGATGAGCCTTTCAGCTGGTGGAGAATGAGGGGGCTGGACCACCTGTTGTTTGGGGAATTTGTGGAGTTCGTGGCACGTTCCCCAGCTAAGGAGGCTGCAGTGCTGCCTGTGGTGCCCGTCAAAGCTGCACCAAGCTCCCTGCCCTGATGCTGGCTCTGCCCTTGATGAGTGCCTTGCCGGTTTTGCCCTTCCTATCTGTTGGGGTCCCTGTTTGGCTGGAGGCCTCCTGTTCTCTCCGTCTGGTTCCACACTGCTGGTCTGCCGGGGTTCCTGTTAGGCTGGATCCTCGTTGGTTCGTCCCTCCGACTCGGCCCTGGTGGCCTGCCGTGGTTCCTGTTAGGCTGGATCCACGCTGGTTTGTCCTTCTGGCTCTGCCCTGGTGGTCTGCTGGGGTTCCTGTTAGGCCGGGGCCTCGCTGGTCTGTCCCTCCAGCACCGCCCTGGTGGTCTGTCGGGGTTTCTTTAAGCCGGAGCCCTCTTGGTCTCTCCCACTGGTTCCGCCCTCCTGGTCTGCCGGGGTTTCTGTTAGGCCAGATCCTTGCTGGCTCATCTCTCCGGCTCCACCCTGGCCCACTGCTGGGACTCCTGGACTGCCTGAGCCTCCTTGGCTTCGGTTTTGTGTCAGGGACCGGACACTCGCACTCCATGTTCTGTTTTATTGTGGTAACGTGCGGTTTCAAAGTGTTGTCTTGTATTGTTGCACACAGCTCGAGTTATCGGCTGTGTGCTTTCTTGTTCTATTTTGTCTTGTGCTGTCGCACTCAGCTTAGTTTTTACTGGCTGCGTGTTGTCTTGTGTGAACACACGGTTTATGAGCTTGTGAACCCATCTTGTTACCTGATTATTGATGTAATTTTTCCCATGTGTGTTCCCTCGTTACCCTCCTCATTAGCTCCCTATTTTTTGTCCTTGTCTTTGCAGTCTGGTTGGTAGTTCGTTGTCGAATATTTGTCTTTGCTTATCGTGCCTTGCCTTGCTTTGCCTTGCCTATCAAGTTTTGTCTGTTTTCCCCTACGGGGTAGTTTTTGTTTGTTTATTTTATTATTACTACTATTAAAGAGCCCTTCTCTCTGCATCATTGAGTCCTCGCCTCATCCCTCTACCCAAACCCTGACATTTATAGATCATAAATTATAGGTCTATTATAGATTAGAAAGGTAGTTAAAGAATATAATTAGAATAGTGAGTGTTAAAGTTAGAGGGTCAAATAAAGATGGAAGAGATGTGTTTTAAGCCCATTCTTGAAGATGGCTAAGGACTCAGCTGCTCGGATTGAGTTGGGAAGGTCATTCCTCCAGGAGGGAACATTTAATTTAAAAGTCCGTACAAGTGACTTTGTGCTTCTTTGGGATGGCACAATCAAGCGACATTCACTTGCAGAATGCAAGCTTCTAGAGGCACATAAGTCTGAAGTAACAAATTTAGGTAAATGGGTGCAGAGCCAGTGATAGTTTTGTAGGCAAATGTAACGGAGGCCAGCGAGTAGTGCTGTGCAGGTAAACCTCACTCCCCAATCTCAAGAGACGCACTAGTGACAGATGCTAGTGGCTGTAGCCATTTAGCCTCCTTGTTAGTGCGTCCGCCTCCCATGCCAGAGACCCGGGTTCGAGCCCTGCTTCCAGCGTTGGAGAGGACCCGGGTGAGAGGGGTTACACAAACATCAATTCCTTAAACTTTATACAAGCAGCTATTGGAAGCCAGTGCAAATTGATAAACAGAGGTGTGACGTGTATTCTTTTGGCTCATTAAAAATTAATCTTGCTGCCGTGTTCTGAATTAATTTTAAAGGTTTGATAGAATTGGCTGGAAGACCTGCCAAGAGAGTATTGCAATAGTCCAGCCACAGAACAAGAGCTTGAACAAGGAGTTGTGCAGCATGTTCCCAAAGTAAGGGCTTGATCTTCTTGATGTTGAATAAAGCAAATCTGCAGGATCAGATAGTTTTATCAATGTGGTCTGAGAAAGTCAGCTGATCATCAATCATAACTCCAAGGCTTCTAGCTGTTTTTGAAGGAGTTATGGTTGATGTGCCTAACTTGATGCTGAAATTGTGATGGAACGATGGGTTTGCTGGAATCACAATCAGTTCTGTCTTGGCAAGGTTGAGTTGAAGGTGATGATCCATCATCCAGGAAGAAATGTCTGTTAGACAAGCTGAGATGTGAATAGCTACCGTCGGATCATCAGGATGGAATGAGAGGTAGAGTTGAGTGTCATCAGCATAGCAGTGGTATGAAAAGCCATGTTTCTGACTGACAGAACCTAATGATGCCATGTAGACAGAGAAGAGAAGTGGTCCAAGAACTGAGCCCTGAGGCACCCCAGTAGTTAGATGTTAAGACTTGGACACCTCACCTCTCCAAGATACTTTGCAGGACCTATCTGACAGGTAAGACTCAAACCATTGAAGTGTGGTTCCTGAGATACCTTTGCCAGTAGGGTTGATAGGAGGATCTGGTGATTAACCGTGTCAAAAGCAGCGGACAGATCAAGCAGTATAAGTACTGAAGATTTGGATTCTGCTCTTGCCAGTCTTAGAGCTTCAACAACTGAGAGCAAGGCCGTCTCAGTTGAATGTCCACTTCTGAAGCCAGATTGGTTGCTGTCAAGGAGGTTGTTGTGTGTGAGAAGAGTGTAGAGACAAGTGTTTTTGCAATGAAAGGAAGAAGGAAAACTGGTCTGTAGTTCTCTAAAAGAGATGGGTTGAGGTTGGGTTTCTTAAGTAACAGTAACAGTGAGATGTTATAGTCTCTTCATGACTTTAATACTGCAGATGAACTTCTGTCATTTTTATTTTAAAAACATTTTTATTATATTTTGTCAATATGTTATTTCTGTTCTCTGGCTGATATAAATAAAGCTTCTACCCACTTGATGGACAAAAGTGCTGGTTTTATTCCTCATCTGTGCAGATCTCCAGAAGACAAATCAAGCACCTCATTATAGTTTCTTCTCTCGTCCTAAAATCAACTGACATAAAATAAGATTCAGGATCAGAGTCAGCTGGTTATCTAATTCCAATATAATACAAAAGTGATCAAAAATGTTAATAAAGTCAAACACTAAAAAGTGACAAGTGTTTCAGAAATGAAGGCATGTCACACAGTCTATCCATGTTACTTGCTAGTGCCACTGATGAATTTTCACCTAAATACCTTATTAATGTCATAAAAGAATAAAAGATGGGAAACTATTATCAAAATGATATTAGACCTGTTGTATTTCAGCTGTGTAAGTCCTCAGCCGTCATGACATCTCTCACTCCATCTCAATCCTGAAAGCACAGGATTGGAGCTGGAAGCACAGCATTGTCCAAAATGTCTTGATATGCTGAAGCCATTTCCATTTACTGGAAGAAAGCGTCCCAACACAACCTTTGAAAAACTCAACTTTGGTTTATTCACACTGCCAGTATTTTTTCTATCTGTTCGTGACTTCACACATATAACATAAAGATCCCATGAACACATGTGACATCATGATGTGACATGTGATGTAAGAGTCAAAAACACTGGCCCACTGCATCTCTTATCATTGTAATCTTGCACTTGTTGGAATTGCTTTCTAATGATCTGCGATTTCTCTCTTGAGAAATCATGCTCCAGCATTTTTTTTTCTTTTGATCCTACACTCTCTGAAGGACTCTGCTTCAATCCAGTTTGATAGAAATAGAGAAATAGACCAAAAAAAAAGCTAATATGGGGTCTAAAACATAAGTCTCTTAATATGACCTTCTTGTTAATTGAACTGTTGTATAAAATCACTATCACATTTGTGATTTTTGTAAAAGAAAAGGGCCCTCTCGGTGTGATATTGATTAAGGATTGTGATGAGTGGGGTGGGATTGAGAGCCGTGGGAATGGAGTGAGGCCGGTGGAGGAAATGTTAATACAGTACACCTGCACCACTCACCGGTCTCAAAGCCCCATGGAGGAGCTCCAGGAGGATAAAAGGAGGAGTGACAACAGTGCAAGATGAGAGAGGACCAGGGCTGGATTTTATTTTGCTATTTGTTTCTGTTTGTGCGTGGCAATACCGTTGCAAATTATCTTTACTTTTACATTTGAAATTTGGGAGTCACTGTGCATTTGTGAAAACGCAACCAATAATGATTTGCAATTGTGTTTAGATTATGTCACAATTTGTCACATGTGGAAAACACAACTGAAAATATAATTAACAATTCCTTTTGTAAATGGTCTGGAATATCCTTCCATAGACAGGATCTATTGCAGAGCACACTGCTCTCGGCTGTACATCTTTGCTTCAAAGCTTCCTGAGTGTTTGACGATAGTTCACCCAAAAATGAATGAAAATCCTGTCATTAATTATTTACCCTGTTATGAAAGCTCTCGGATTTCATCTAAAATATCTTGTGTTCCGAAGATGAAGGAAGGTCTTATGGGTTTGTAACGTCATGAGAGTGAGTAAGTAATGACAGATGGTTCATTTTCGGGGGAACTATATTTTGAACTACCCTAAGCAGTGCGCATACCTGAGAGACTTTAAATACTTCATATAAAGTTTAAGAAATCTTAAAATTATTTTGCATTCTCTGTCTTTGTAAAATTTTTTAAATTGGATTTGTCAATGTCCTTTCACTGTGTATTTAAATAGCAAAACATGTCAAAAAGTAATAGTTAAACAGCTAGACAGATACATGTTATGACAACAAACTGTTAGAAGAAAGGGATCATTAGGGTTCTATATAGAACCATAGGGTTCTTTACTCAACTCCAAAGAACCTTTTATGCTAAAAAGGTTCTATAAGGACAAGAAAGAACCCTTTTGGCACAAAGGGTTCATATCTTGAATTTTGTGATCATTCACATGCATTCATAAATGCATTTGAATACACCGACAAAATGCAGTGAAAAACGCACTCAAAATGCACACGCGCACTAGTATGACTTCATCATGTAACTTTACATTAGCCTAGAAGCGTGCACTTTGTAGTCACGATTTGTTTAGTTTTTGAATATACTTGATACTGTTAAAAGGCACGTCATTAAAACAAAAAATACGAGTTCACATTTCACACCTAAACAAGTGTGGAAATCGTAATTATAACTAGCTACTAAATTAGTTAAAAATGCCTATCCAAATACAGCTATGATTCGCGAACCCCAAATTGACTCAAATGATTCGCGAACCCGCTCCAACTCCCAAATTGATTCAAATGATTCGCGATCCCCAAATTGACTCAAATGATTCGCAAACCCGCTACGAACTCCCGAACTGACTCAAATGGTTTGCGATCATAATGCTATAAAAGTGTGCACATCGAGAGAAATAAACAGCAGATGTTCCTGTTAACAACTTCTTTAACTTGAGCAAATGCTGCTTATACACTAACATTTGTTAATAAAGTAAATAAAATGAAAACATTAATGTTTTAATGCTTCTGAATAAAAATAAAGGATCCACTCGAAAGTCTATGCTCATCATGACAGGACCATAGACTGTAAACAAATATGGACGTAGTGTCCGTGACGTCACCCATAGACTCCTCAATAGCGGTTTTGAAGCCTAAAGTGTGCAGAGCGGGCCATCGCCATCTTGGCAGCGCGTCATCGTGCGACTCTCCCGGATAATCGAAAATGGTCAAAAAGGCGGGAGCTGATTGCTGAAGCCACGCCCACCTAGCACGACGGCAGTGTCAGCAGCGGCAATCCACCTGTCACTCAAGTGGCCACGCCCTTAATTATGCAGAACTTTAAGGCTTAATATAATTTAAACGGATGAGTTATAAAAAGAAAAAAAATTCAACGACCCCATTGGAACTCAATTGAGACAAGTGAAGCACATTTTTAGCGTTTTTTATCACTTCCGTTTCTGACGCGCAGACTCAAACGAAGCTTGACGACGTCAGCAACCTGTCTGACAGATGTAAATCTTCTAGTAGCTGTGCGTGCAAACTGCCATCGTTAATCTTGCAGAGACGGCGAGCTTGAGCGGGGAGTTCTTTGTCGTGAGTGAGCAGGAGTAAGTATTCTGATTAATTATTTTGTATAGTATTTTAAAATATAACGCCAGTACGCCATATTAAGTTAATTGCCTGCGAGCTTCTCCTCCTGTCTGTACGGTAATGCGACAGAGAGCCGAGTGGTTATGACGCAATCGTTAGCCTATTTTTACAAAAACTGTTTATACGGGGCCATAATGTAACATAGAAGGTAATGGAGCCCTTTATACATTGTCGTGTATCTTTAGAAATAAATAATGGACAAACAGAGTCTTTAAACGCCTCAGATGTAAAGTTATTCGCTGTCAAAGTGACGCCAAAATGAATGGGAGTCAATGGGAATGCTAACGCAAGTGAAGTTCTGCTAAAAGATGGCAGCCCCCACCCGACTTCAACTTCCGGTCAAGTTTCTTGCCGCCTGGACAGGACCTGGATCAGTGAGCTGCATCTCGGGCCGATGATGTCACGATGTTGTACACGCCCCCGTCCATTGACTCCGCCCCCACGTCAAAACATTGCCACAAAGAGAGACGTGCAGAAAAGTGAAGCGCAAAGGGAAAATGGTATGGCAAGCTCAAACTAGACTGACACGCAAAATAAAAGCAGAGTTGCAAATAAATTAATAGATATGACCACGGACAATATGTAGTGCAAAATCATTGCTTTCGCGCTGTTTCATTTGTTTTGCAATTCTTAATTTTTGTTTGCAAAAAGCAAATGTATTTTCCTCAATAGTAAAGAAAATGTTTTAAATTTGTTTTTGTTTTGATTGTTTTTGTATATTTTAAACAAGGTAAATCTTTCTGATTTATTAAAATAAAAAGTCACATACATGGATTTTTCTGGGCTAAGCCCCGGATCTCCACTCACCCTAGAACCACCCCTGCATGTCATTCAGAACTAGTTTTCTTATTTACTGCAACTGTATTTATGTGAGTTTTGCATTTCCTGAAAAAAAAAAAGAAAAATAAATTTGCATGTCATTTCTTCATTGGTCCAAAAAATAACACATATGTGAATGTCAGATGGCATTAAAAATATTTTTTTTACTGTCTTAATAACCTGTATTCTTCATTAATTATTAATCCATGATTGTCTTGTTAAGCATAGGCAAAATTATGAGAATAACCAAACAAGAATGACCTAGAAACACAAAAATGCAAACACATAAATAGTGAAAATGACTATATCTTGGCTTCTCTCAACACTCCAGCCTGCTGGGTTAAAATGTGTAAACTATCATGTGTTCTGTCCAATATTTACCCAGCACTGGGTTGCTAATTGGGTTATTTTTAACCCAGACATCTTTTGAGTGTATATATACAGTATATGTATATGTAAGTATAAGATCCTCTAAGAAAAATGAACTTGTTTTCCTTTTGAATATACACTCTATCGTCATTTATAATCAAAGGTCTGCTGAGAAATAATGTAGCAGCTTGAATGCCGATCTTTCCAACAGTTCACTTCCTGTTGAATCTGAGTCTGTGATTGGACAGATTTAAAGTGTCCTCAACATACGATCTCTGACACAGTTTTCCATGCTGGATGGAAGTGAAGCTCAAGCAGCTTATAGTGAGGAGGAAGGAAGTGATGTCAGACTCTGTGTTGCTTTAAACAACAGGAAGAGAGCTTTTTTCTGTCACAGAATCATTCTTTGCAATATACTTGAGTCATGGAACAATGGATTGAGAATAATTTTTAAACTCTGTTTCAGTTCCTGAGATTAAACTGAATGTGGATTGAGTCGGCAAACAGTGTGCAGAATTGCCTTTAAACTGAAAGAAAGTATAATCAAAATGACTTTAAATTCATAGAACTAAATACTATTGGCAGTTTAAAACAGGATCTTGTGTCATATTGGATGTTCTTTCAGGATTCCAGGATTTCAGTTTCCTTTATGAATCCTGCACGTTCCTGTAGGGTTTCTATTGAATGTACAGACATTACAAACTTTATTTCTTTAGAATAAAGTCACCAAAGAAGCACTTTCAGTCAGTGTAATTATCGTGAACTAAAACTAGTGAAAACATTTTGGTTAATCAAAATAAAGCCAAAATAATATAATAAAATAAAATAATCATACTAAATAAAAATTAGAAACTAAAATAAGCTGAAGCACAAAAATTACAAACTGGAAATAAACGAGAACTAAAACTGAAATAAAAATAAAAATAAATAAATGAAACCTAGATAGTAAGATTTAATCAGAACAAAAACTATTAAAAGTGACAAAAACACATAACAAGTGTTTTTTTTTTTTTTTTTTTTTTTTTTTAATCAGGTTATTTTAGTAGCATATTTAGCATATACTTAGGTTATATTTAGTATTGGAAACTATGAAAGTTTTATTTCTATTTAGATTTCCCCTCTTTTTAATTTCAGTAATTTTGTAGTGTTTTCAAATTTAATTTAATTTAATTATTATTATTTATTATTTATTTTTATTTTTTTTAGTTTATATTAGCACATCAAGATATACTAAATAAAAATAAGAAATGCTGTTTTGGTAACTCGCTGAAATAAAATGAGTTTGAGTTGAACTGAAAATAAATAAATATTGACACTATTATCTTCTGTAGAGAATAATTCATAACTTCTGAATTGTATAACATTGACACAATTTTCCTGTTCATTTCTATGAATCAGCTCAAATCAATCTGCACTTTATTAAACTGTAGAGAAATAAATGTGACTTGACTAGATTTTTCCAGGAAATATGGAGCTTTGATGTGTCCTGATGTTTGGAATTCTCATCTCCATGGCAACACCGGATTCCTGCCGTATGATGTCACTGTTTCTATTCCAGAAACACACCTGCTTCCACACACAACCCAAACACACTGTTATTATTACAGTTTTACAGTTCTCTCTTTGTAAGGAAAACATGGGTGGCATCTCTCTCTCTCTCTCTCTCTCTCTCTCTCTCTCTCTCTCTCTCTCTCTTAATTAGTGTGCTGAAGATATTCAATAAATTCCTTTTTTTTATGCTCCATCAGTGATATTTTGAGAAACATTGATAAACTATTATACCTTTGGTTAATATTCTAAATTATATATATATATATATATATATATATATATATATATATATATATATATATATATATATATATATATATATATTTCAGTTTCATTTTAATTGATTTTTTTTTGTCATTTTTAGTTTTATTGCATTGTAAATTTTAGTTTTAGTTTTAGTCATTTTAACTTAAACTAAATGAAAACTAAATGAAAGAATGAAAGAAACGTTACCTTGATGACTAGCTAAAATACATATTATTTAAAATATTTAATTTAAGTTAATGAATATTTTATTTCACTATCGATATTAACCCTAGTTTATGAATTTAAGAGTATTTTATTTTGCTTTTCTAATACCGGTTGAAAATCAAGAAATTATTTGCAATTATTTATCTATTTTTTTCTCATTATTTTCTGATCAATGTTTCTAAAATAAAGATCCAAATTAATATTATTAAAAAGAGTAATAAAAAAAGTTAATAAAAGTGAAAATTAAAACAGTTTAAAATAATAAGTGTTATTCAGATATGATGTAAAATTAATAATAAATTAATATATTTTCCATATATTTATGTATTTTAATAATTAGTTTTTAGAATCTCTCTCAGCAAACCTCCGCTCCAGAACACAATCCACTGCTGTTTTCAGACTCGCTGAAGGAGTTATTGAGCAGAGAAACCACAGAATCTCATGTCAGTGTTCTGTAGGAGCACATCGTCATGAATTATTACACACTCTACACAGAATCGTGTCCTAAATCCACTCTGAGAACAGCAGACGTCTTTCAGAGGGAACTCCAGCATCAGAGGTTCTCTGTTATCTACACAGATCTTTGTGTTCCTCAATCAGGAAGAAGCAGACGGAAGACAGGAAGTGGCTTCTCATTGTTCTGTGTCTCTGTTTCTTACCCTTCCTCTCTTTAGCGTCTGAAGCGATGACTTTCAAGAGAAGTGTGTGTGTGTGTGTGTTGATCCGGTCTCTCCTGGTGTGTGTTTTCCATCAGAGTCACATTTAAGGCAGTGACCCATTTCAGTTAATGACTGACAGCTCACTGGAATATTTCAGATTATTCCAGCCCAAAAACTCTAGAGTATGAGGGTTAACCAGACTGAGTTAGTCATTTATTTCTGTAATGCTTTATACAATAGTTTCTTTCAAAGCAGCTTCAGGACAATAACAACATAAAAAGTTTCAACTTATTTGATTTCAGCTTACTGTCAAAACCACTTTTCTCATTTTTATGTAGTTTAACTTGATGTAATAAAATAACTAGTGCTGTCAAACGATTAATCGCATACAAAATAAAGTTTTGTTTGAATAATATATGTGTGTGTTCTGTGTATATTGAATATGTATATATAAATACACACACACATACAATATATATCTTGAAAATAATAAATGTTTACATGTCTATGTTTATTTTCATATAATTTATATAATAAATAAATATATGTAATTATTTTTTTCCTAAAATGTCTGTATTTATATATACATAATAAATATTATGTAAACAAAAACGTTTATTCTGGATGCGATTAATCACGATTAATTGATTGACAGCAATAAAAATAGCTAAAACTGAAATATAATTAATGCTTAGAATTACAAAAACACACACAAAAAATACTAAAACTTAATTGAAACTAAAATGAAAACATTAGTAAAAACTTAGTAGTTTATTAGAGATGCGATGTCAGCAAACTGATGAACTAAACAATGTGCATCTGTAATTAATGAGTTTATTAATGTATTTCATGTTTTTAGTAATTAATGTAGATTGCAGACAAATGAGGGTTTTGTTGGCCTGCAGGTATGAAACTGACAGAACAAATACCACACACACACACACACACAGACACACACACACACACACACACAGACACACACACACACACTGTATAAACATGCTTTCTGACTGTACGTCATCTGAATTCCTGAGCTGTATATACAACAGTCCAGTTCTTACATGCATCTGTAAAAGTGATGATGGAAATATTATTTTCTGTCTTTAATTCGTCATGGTTCTTCACTGATTGTGAAACACAAGAGCTCTGTATGAACATCAGCTCACACGTCAGAAAACTCTTCTAATGCGCTCTTTAAAGTTTTGTTTTGCACAGAATGAAATATAGCTTATAAATAATAATAAGACACAAGAAAACACTTTCTATACAGTGCAGGAAGAGAATGTATTTAATATATTATATTATTTTGTATTAGTTTTTGTCTCAGTTTCTATAATAACCCTGTTTAAGGATTCTGTTTAAACAATATTTAATTTTAAAACTAAATGAGTATACAGGATTGTATAAGACTACAGACCAACAACAACTACCAATACAAAGTGTCAATACTATATTTGTTTTGTTTTAGTTTAAACTTCTGTTACACACATTAGTGATGATGTACACTGGTTATTAGTTTCTGTTTAAACCCTCATGCATGTATTTTCATACGCAGCATCTGTTGCACAGTATTGTGATGAATTAAGAAAGAACAAGTTGATCTTATTCTGCTGTAAATCACTCTTATAATCCATCCAAACATGCAGTGAATGAACATAATTTCATAATCATCATGTTAGAGAGAGAAGCGTGTTGCAGCGTGCCGCATGAACGCTGATGCATCGCAGTAATGATGCTTAAAGATGCTTCAGGAACAAAATCATCCACAAGAGATCAGACAGATTTTTAACAGTTCTGCTCATCAAGGATGCATTTATTTGATCAAAAGTACAGTAAAAAATCCTAAATATTATTCTAAATTAAATCATCTGTTTTCTGTGTGAATCTGTGTTAAAGTGTAATGTATTTCTGTATTTTCAGCATCATTCCTCCAGTCTTCAGTGTCACATGATCTTCAGAAATCAGAATAATATGATGATTTACTGCTCAAGAAACATTTCTGATTATTATCAGTGTTGAACACAGTCGTGCTGCATAATATTTCTGTGAAACCTGATACATTTTATTTTCAGGATTCACAGATGAACAGAAAGTTCAGAAGAACAGTGTTTATCTATTTCACCAGGGTTTCTGTGTTCTATTGTTTTCTGTTCCAGGAACATCTAACTGCTTAAAGTACTTCCTCCCTTTACTGGAGATCTGAGCTCACTCACTTCTGCTGTTTGTTTCTGTTGACTGACAAAACACATCCTTAAATACTGAAACACACACACACACACAGGGGCTTTTAATCTTCAATTACCCACTTACAGTCATTAACCACTGAGGAATCAGCTGGTCTCTGTAGACGAACATTTCACACACACACACACACACACACACACACTCTCTCTCTCTCACACACACACACACACACATGCATACTCTCTCTCACACTCACACACACACACACTCACATGCACGCTCTCTCTCTCTCTCTCTCACACACACACACACACACACACACACACACACACACACACACACACACACAAACACACACACTCACATGCACAGCAGGTGCACAGCGGGAGTGGTGGGTGGGGCCAAGGGTCAGTGTGGTACCATGGCAACACTGTGTTTACAATTCAGGGTGGGCGGAGTTTGGAATGCAGGAGACAAAACTGAAGAGCCTCACTTTACACACACACACACACACACACACACACACACACACACGTTTATCTAGTTTGAGGTCAGTAATATTTTTTTAAAAGTAATACTTAATACTTTAATTCATCAAGGACGCAATTAATTGATCAAAAGTCCTGGTAAAACATTTATAATGTTGCACAATATTTATATTTAAAATAAATGCTGTTCTTTTATACTTTATATTCATCTGTGAATTCTGAAAAAAAAACAATATATCACAGTTTCCACAGAAATATTTAGCAGCACAACTGTGTTCAACACTGATAATAATCAGAAATGTTTCTTGAGCAGTAAATCATCATATTATTCTGATTTCTGAAGATCATGTGACACTGAAGACTGGAGGAATGATGCTGAAAATACAGAAATAAATTACACTTTAACACAGATTCACACAGAAAACAGTAGTTTTACATTAAAATAATATTTCACAGTTGTTTCTGTATTTTTGATCAAATAAATCCAGTTATGAGAAACAGAATAGACTCTTTCAGAAACGGCTGTCATGTTTCTCACAAACACAGTTCAGCAAAACATCATGAATTAAACAAACACCATCACGTCCCGAGAGCCTCAGTCTGCCGCACAGAACGAGAAGATGATCTGCTGCACACAAATAATCACAGAGATACACACTAACAGCATTATGAGTGTGTGTGTGTGTGTGTGTGTGTGTGTGTGTGCGCGCGCGTGTGTGTGTGTGTGAGTGTGTCACCGCATGAGTGTTTAATTATTAACACTCTTCTCGCAGAGACAGACAGGAACCATTATTGTATTGGATGTCATAAAGAACTTAAGAACATGATCTCAAAAGAAAAAAATAAGAAATGACTGACTGTTATAAACATGCAGATTTTAACAGTTCCTCAAAGAACCTTTCAATGAACAGTTTATGACAATCATTTTTATTTCATACTGTGAAGAACATTTTCATAAAGAAGCTTATTCCATTAAAAATTACCAATGGATGTTAAAAGTTCTTCATGGAACTGTGAATGTTAATAAAGAATTCTTAGTTTTAGGAGTGTGAGTTTATTTCAGTGTGCTGTTTTCCTTCATATAGTGCCATATGGCGTAATGGATCCACACACACACACACACACTATAATACTTACAATGACTATATTCTGTGTCTACTCTGGACACCTGAAACCCTGCAGCGTTCCTCTGGATTCACCTCACAGTCTGCAGACAACATGATTCACCAAACAAAAGATTCTGAGAGCGGTTCCCACAGAACCACACACCTCCAGAGAAAGAGCAGCGTCTGATGATTTTGATATTCTAGGTAATATATTAGTTTTGAGAACGTAGCGGACGTAGAGGAGTATAATGTAAAAGGAGCTCATTCAAATACTGAGGTGCTAAACCATTCAGGACCTTATAAGTAATGAGCAATATTTTAAAATCTATACGATGTTTGATAGGAAGCAGTCAGGTGTTGACACCTAGGTTCCTAACTGATGACGAAGAATTGTTTTTAGGTCCTATAATTAACACCTCTGTTTTTTCAGAATTTATAAGTAAGTTTTTTACATCAATTATGCATTACGTTAGTTTTGCAAATTGGTGTGTTTCACTGGGCTGCGAGGAAATATAGAGCTGCGTATCATCAGCATAACAGTGAAAGCTAACACCATGTTTCCTGATGATATCTCCCAAGAGTAACATATAAAGCGTGAAGAGTAGCGGCCCTAGTACTGAGCCTTGAGGAACTCCATACTGCACTTGTGGTTGTGTGTGTGTGTGTGTGTGTGTGAATGTGTGAGACATGCCTGAATTGGTGGCTGATAAATGCAGGCTCTTTTATGAGGAGTGTTGTGAAAATGTCTTACAAACATCTTCCTGATTTTATCATGCTGTTTCCTTCACTGTCAACCACTGAAGCGCATGGAGGTGAACATCAGACCTGTGGACGTGTGTGGGTTCACACACCTGTAAACGACATCTCTCATCTGTCACGTTCAGACAGCAGCGAGAGAAAGTCTTTCTGAATTATTAACCCAGAGGTCAGAGGTCAGAGCAGAGGTCACAGGAGAAATCTGATGAGATGCAGAAGGTTTCAATGTTCAAGCAACAACATAATTGAGCAGATCTCAAAAACATCAGTTTTTAATGAACGAAAAACATACAAACTAAGTCTTGTTCTTGATGGATCAGGATCTTTAATGAAGTTAGATTTAGTTTTATATTACTATCACTTAGGTATTATTATAGTTTTATTATAATTTTTATTAATAGTTTTTAATAGTTTTTTAACAGTTTTTATGTTTATATATTTTTTATAAAATATGTATTATTTATTTACTTTATAAATTTTAGTAACATTTTTTTGTTTTGTTTTTGTCTTTTTTTTAGATGTCTATATAGTTTTTAATAATTTCTATTTCAGGTTTTGCTTAAGCTATTTTTGTACATCAAGATGCTTTAGAATTGTGTTTTGAGTGTTCATGCCACGACATGTTCTCTCCTCTCCTGCTTCCAGCGGTCTGAACAGGGAATGATGGGAATTTCAAGTAAATTCCAGACTCTGGGATGTGAGCTGTTGACATTGAACATGAAAGTGTAGATTAGATCGGCTTTTCCAGGCGATTGATCACTTTATTGATTACAGTGACGGCTGGAACACTAATGCCTTTTCAATCGACCGTGTAGAACATCAGCAAAAAAACTGTGTGTGTGTGTGTGTGTGTCTCTCTCTCTCTCTCTCTCTCTCTCTCTCTCTCTCTCTCCGTGAGGCCCCGCCCCTCTGCAGGAGTCTCGTCTCTTCAGTCTGGTCAGCGCAGAGTCACGCGTCGCGTCTGTCTGTGTGCGGTTCTGTGTGAGCGAGCGGAGTCACGCGTGTTCTGCGGGAGTCTAGCGGCGGGATCGCGCGTGTTTCAGCGCAGGTAAGATCTGTTCTCTGGCGTGGATCTGATACATATTAAATCAGACTGGAGCTTTGATCTGGATCCGCTTTCAGAACCAGATTCACACTCAGGCTGGTTTCATATGGACCGGATCAGTCTGGTTCATGTCGGCTTTGGTTCATTCATTCGCGTGAAGCTGGATTTTGACGCGACGCGCCCAGTCGCGCTGGTTTAATGATGTCTGATGTTCCTGACAGTGTTCCTGTAAACCTCATGTTTCCACATAACTATCGTTTTTCTAAACAAGTGCGAAACTGAATTGTACAATCTGATAAACGATTTACCATCATTTTCTCATTATAAAACATCTTCACAAGTTTACAAACTATTAGTGAAAAAGGTGAAACTGTGGTCAGTTCTGGAAAAGTTCTGTAAAAATACCTGTCCCTGCAGCACAGAAGCAGTCATCAGTGTCACAGGGAGATTTGTAGAAATACATAACAATACATTGTATGAGTCATGATTATACTTTTATGACTAGATATTTTGTAAGTTTCCTACTGTAAATAGTGAGTGAGTGAAGTGACATTCAGCCAAGAACGGTGACCCATTCTTGGAATATATCAAAACCGAATTTTTAATTAGTAATATGCATTGCTAAGAACTTCATTTGAAAGACTTTAAATGTTTTTTTTTCATCCTCAGATTCCAGATTTTCAAATAGTTGTATCTAAACCAAATATTGTCCTCCGAACAAAGCACACATCAATGGAAATCTTATTTATTCAGCTGATGTATATAACTTTATTTATTTATTCATTTTCATTTTTGTGCTCCAGGGTCACATCTGATCATGACCAGCCTTTTAATTTAACTCGATATGGACCACACGGTTTCTTTAAGGAGGTGAGATGTCTAAAGTGTGGATTCATATGGAATCTGTGGAATGCATGTTGCATGTTGGTGTATTGAATATGTTGGCTGGATTGATGGGCAGTAAGAGTGTATTTGAACACATCTGACCATGTTTAAGTCTGATTACACAGTAAATGCATGCGTCTCGAAGGTTGCAGGTAAAGATTAAGTGTTTGTGACACTCAAGGGTTTAAAGAAGCACCAGAGGAGCGTCACCCTTCCTCCTGAGCAACATCTGAAGCCAAAAACAATCATTGTTCACGAGTGCTGAGGTGTTTTCAGCTGCTGCAGGAACAAAGAGCTTCTGCTTCTGCTTCTGCTTCTGCTGTGTGTCTTGGGTCTTGACTTGTCAAGCTGTTGCCAGCGAGTCTAACGGCTCGACTCACCCTGAGCAAACACACACCGGCCGGAGACTTCAACCTGCGGGCCATTATTGATCTGTCCTCACCTGCTCATAAACATCATGAAGCTTCCTGAAGATTAAGATCTGCTTCTAAAGTTTCCCTCATGAAGTTCCTGTCAGAATCTGCTCTAAAGGAAGCCATAGAAGAACCATCTTGGTTCACCTTTCAGTGATCTAGGAACCTTTTGTTGAATGAAGGGGTTTTATGGGTGTCAAAGGTTCTTCATGGAACCATAGTTTCCAATAAAGTGCATGTTAAAATTAACTGTATTTAAAGACTGTAAACCATAAACTAAGGTGGTTCAGTCCATGGAGATTCTTGGGTGATATATGGAATATACATGACACATTCACAATGATTTTCCAGCAAGCACCAAGTTGTTCAAATGAAGTTTTCAGCAATGCATATTACTAATCAAAATAAATAATATTTGAGAAAATGTTTCCGTCTGTGTGGTGTGAGAGAAAAGTAATGTAACTATTAGTGAATCAGCTGCTCAGGCTCGAGTGTGTTATTTGAAAAAGGTCAGGTTATTTCCTGTTTTAACCATCCGTGTCTTTAAATATAACAGAAACTTCTTCTGTGAATAGATTAGTGTATCAAACAGAGTCATTGTGCAACGACACACTCGCTCAGACTCCAGCACCTGCTGCTCCTCGCTTTACAAGAGCGTGTTTCTTCACTGAGAGTCTAGAAATGAGTCACATGTGCAGGAAAGATCATAATGATCTGAAAGATTTCCATCTAGTGCTGTCCTGTGAAAACCACTGAACACATGCGCTACCGTCATTAAATATTTGCATGATCATTTGCTGCATGTTTTTAACTTTAAACAAGTTGCATGGAATACTTCTGGATCTTTCCGGCTACTGGTTGATTTTTTTAAGGAATTGATTTGGGATGATCCAGATTTGGTCCATGCAACTTGTTTAAGGTTGAAAATATGCAGTAAATTAAAATGCATGTATTTAACGACCATAACACATTTGTTTAGTGGTCCGGCTCGGCTAATAGACGGTCGTTGGTCCATGTGTGTGAACAGAATGAGTTTGTTAATGTCCTGAGTTTCATGAGGAGGGTGAGTAGGTCTCTCCAAAGGAAAGCTTTCTATGGAGGGAGGGCCGAGAACTGCAGGAGCGGATTTGCACCTTTTGTTTTTCACTAGTAAGCGTGAAGTACTTTCATCTGATTATTGAGGCCAAAGTCTCTTACACAAGTGCTTTTCCCTGGCAGAAACACTTGAAGCTTTAAAGAAACACTTTTTGAGTTTTTCAGTGGCAGCATTGTTGATATTTCTGGAGACACTTTTTTATTTTTTGCCCCAAATTCAGTGTTCTACATTTTTATTATTCTGGACTGTATATTTTATCTATCAAAAATGTATATTCAGTTGATTTATTATTACTTTTACCATTTAATGATTGTTTAAAATTTTGACAATTTTAGGGGGTGCTATGAAATACTTCATTTTTTTTCCAAATTCAGTTTTCCTGTTTCTGGAATCTGTGGTTTATATTTACAATTGAAAACTGTGGTAATCAAGATAATTAATATAACTATAACAGTATAATTAAAGGCACCAGTTATTTACAACAAAACATTGCAAAAAAATTAAATTTTTTAATTTAATTTAATTTAATAAAGTCTGTTGATCAGGTGATATTCCTTAAAATTATGTTTTAATTCATTAATAATAATTAGGGTTGTAAAGTTAGGGTTAGGGTTTAAAGTTTATGAAAACTTTCTTAAAATTTCCTAAGCTTTCCAAAAGTTTCCCAAAAAATCCTGGAAAGATTTCTGAAAAATCCTGTTAAGTTTCCAAACAAAATCCTGTAATATTTTCCAAAAATCCTGAAAAGTTTCCAAACAAATCTGGAATGTTTCCAATAAAAATTCTGAAAAGTTTCCAGAAAATCCTGGAATGTTTTCCAGAAATCCTGGAGTGTTTCCAAAATATCCTGATAAGTTAAAAAAAACTTGAATGTTTCCCAAAATAAACCTGATAAGTACAAAAAATCCTGGAAAGTTTCCAAATTTTTTTTGGCAATTTTCCACTTTTTTGAAACCTTAATAATTAGTAGTAGTAGTAGTAGTTTAAAAGTTCATTTCACTGCTAATATTTGTGTCAATATTTATATGTTGTTGTTTTGTTGTGAAGACCTTTGAGTTTCTGTGTGTGTGATGATTGTTTTAATAGCCATCACCATAGAAGTAATTCTCCAAATGCATGTGCTTCTTCATATCAAACACCAAAATCAGCATGACTCGTAATCATCTCAGATGTGTCTTGTGTTTTCTCAGGTGTACAGGCTGATGATCTCCTGTGCCACACACTATGTGACCAAACACCGTCGTCTGTTCTCAGCTTGTTCCGGATTCAGTAGAGTCGATCAGACAGGAGCTCGAGGTCTGCGTTAAAATGTCTGCGTGTGGAGAGTTTGCAGAGCATGTGTGGAAACCAGGCTCCTGTAAGAACTGCTTCCATCCTCGCAGCGCTCACGGACCGACCGGCACGACGGGAGCCGCTTGTGTCCGAACGAGTCTGATCGGGGAAGACGAGGATGGGGTGACGTCTCCCTCTCCGTATAGCAAACCCACCATCGCTGTCAGACCCACCATGATGAACACGGACGTCACAGCGGAGGTCAAGACGGAGACGAATACAGAACAGGTAACTGCACGAATTCATTGAGTGGATGAACTCTTAAAGAAATACCTAAAGTGAAAAGTGTGCTCACCCTCAGGTTATCCAAGATCAGGATGAGTTTGTGTCTTCATCAGGTTTGTAGAAATGTAGCTCTGCATCAGTGTCTCATCAACGGATGCTGTGCAGTGAATGGGTGCCGTCAGAATGAGAGTCTGATAAAAACATCACAATAATCCACAGCACTCCAGTCCATCAGTGAACATCTGGAGAAGACAAAACCTGAAACACATCCAGCATTAAGATGATTTTAACTCAAACACATAGAGTCTATAATCCAGAATAACACTTCCTCCAGTGAAAAAGTGTTCTGGTCTGAATCAGGAGAGAAATCTGCACAGATCAAGCAGCGTTTAAACAGCTCTAAACTAATATGAGAGACTCTCAGACTCTCATTCTGACGGCACCCATTCACTGCAGAGCATCCATTGATGAGACACTGATGCAGTGCTACATTTCTACAAAACTCATAAAGACAAACATTTAAATTTTTGGGTGAACTGTTCCTTTAAACTCTTATTATGGTGAAGCTCAGGGATATCTTCAAGGTGGGTGTGGTTGGGTCAACATTCTCCAGTGCATGGGTGGAGACTGGAATGTCTTTGTGAACACAAGATAACACACTGCCATTCAGATGTATGCATCCTGTACAGGAAGGCAGTTATATGGAGACATTCAGGCTGTTTAAACAAAGATAATTAGATCACCGCCAAGGGTGACAGACTACAAGGCAAACACATGGACACAGTCACATAAAGTCATCTGTGGAGTCAAAGAAGATGATTGATTAGTTACTTATACCTGTGTGATTCATTGTCTATGCAATGGATTGATTGAATTGACATGCATGTGAAAAGTTGCCATGTTTATCCATCATGCTTGTTTACGCTTTGATATTTTTATTTCAATGTGGGTTTCTTACATTGACAAGTTGAGTATGTTTATTTAATAAGCTTTTTATTGTAAACCCAGTGATCCAGTGTTAGAATTTTTCCCAGACTTATAATTGCTTCTGTATCTTAGAACAAGCAGAAGACCTCTGTAGGACTGAAGAAAGCTCTGGATTTGGCTCCTCTGTACATCGATAGCAATGGATGTAATAAATCTCTCAGAGAAACCATCATACAAAACAACATCTGCGGAAAGAAGTTCTCCCCAAACGTTTGTTCTCCCACTGGATTATCCAAAGACTGCATGATTATCAGCAATATATTTCGGAGTCAAGAAGATGGCTTTGTTCAACACAGTCTGAAAGAGAACGGGAATAGTGACTCCTACAGACAGATGACCAAAGCGGTCAAGAGCACTTATGCCAATGGAGATACATATCTTCATAATGGGACTGGAAACAGTGATGGAGTTACACGTCCTCTAAGGGCATCTGCGGAGGAAAGGCAAAGAAGAACCAGGCCAGGGAATGTGGTTAATGGATCGTCCAATGAGACGCCAGGTACTTCACCATCTCCAGTGACTCCAGACTCCTTCAGCGAAAGCCTATCAGACTCGTGCTACAATCGGAGCAGTGTGGATTCGTCAGTGGGATTCCAGAGTCCTCAGAAGTCTCCAAGCGTTTCTCCAAACGGGCTCGAGGAAAGAGAGCCGATCTATGCCGAGAGCACCAAGAGGAAAAGACAACCCAATGCTCAAAGCGATGAGAAGGCTCTGCAGTCCTCTGAGTCTGAAACTGAAGTCATCTTAAGCGACAATCAAAGAGCAACTATTACTGTCGTCGCCGCCCATACTGAGGAAACCAACCGGACGTTTTACCTGAGCAGCCCGGATTCGGCTGTAAGCACCCAATGGAACCACTTCAGCCCAACCATGCCCAAAGACCCATCAAGCCCGGCGTTCACTTGGCCAAACCCTCCCGATGCCACCGAATCTACTCAACCCAAGCCTCAGTCCAGTCCCCCTGTTCCTCCTAAGATCAGCACCCGTCCACCAAGACTTGGTACCTCCAGTCTCTCCTTACCGCTACCGCAGCTCAGCTTTCACGTGGTTCTTCCTCCAAATCAGATGACCTCACAAGTGGATACCAATGCTCATGCCGTCCGACACAAGTCTAACAGTGCCACAAGTCTGGAGGGATGTATTGAGGAGGAAGAAGAGGAGGTCGACTCCAAGAGATTGGGCTCTTGTGGTGGACTAGGCCACTCCATCAATGCTCCTGCTGTTCCGTCCAGAGAATGGACGAGTGAGAGCAATGCAATGCCAGGCACCGCCAACAAAAGCACCAGTCAAACGCCGGCAGAGGATGGCAGAGCCAAAGAGAGCTTGCTCTCGAGCCCGTCTCCTCTCATCCTCTCTAGTGAACCCAACACCAGCCGGGATCCCGCACCGCCTCCGCCACCTCCCAAAAAACACCACCGGTGAGAGCCGCATCCTTATATTATGTTGTTTGTATGGATATTAATCAGTTGATCATATTGATACTTATCCTTTGATGGAGCCAGATTAGTCTAAGTATATATGTTGACTTCATGTGCTTTGGTACATATGAGTTTTCTAGTCATTTTTGGACACAGGTTAAGGTTAGGGTTTGGGAATTTGAAACGAATAGGCTCTCAAGTTAGATTTATGAGTTGGCAACCTGGAGATAATTATGATACCCCAGACTAAACTTTAAACATAATTGCATGTTGAACATCTAGTTGGTTGTCAGTAAATGTGACGTTACATTTTATTCAAATTCTGTTGGATTTTGGCTGAACATCTTCAATGCATTTTGGCTTTAATGCAGTTTCTCCAAGATATTGTCAAGAATTAATCGGGTGTCTTCCATTATTTTTGTTGTTTCCAATGATGAAGCACTTGAATGCAGTAAACAAGTAAATAAGACTTCTGAAGTGGGGATTAGGAAATGTCCAATAACACATGAAGTCAGCGTAAATGCAGAGGCCGAGTTATGTTGTTTTTTTCTGGTTTGCCTGACCTGGTCATTTCAATGAATTGCAAAGCTCTTGGTATTGCTAGTTAGTGATCTGGTATAGAAAAACTCTCTCAAGTCATATTAATGACTGGGAAACTTAGAGATAATTTTAATAACACAGTTTTTGAGTTGGGAGGATGAAACTTTAAACTACAAAATGTTTTCTCTTGCATTACAGTCATTTATTTATGTATTTAAATAACCATTAGATGCATGTTATGTGTATTTTGCTTAGCATTTGTTTGACTGAAGCTTCAGAGTCACAGGTTGGAGGTGAACAATTAGGACACTACATTTTATTCACAATCCATTGGATATTGATTAAATCTCTTTACTGTGTTTTGGTGTTAATGCAGTTTCCCCAAGAAATTGGCAAGAATGAACCTATTGTTCCCAACAACAAAGCTCTTGATAAACAAGTAAATATGACTTCAGAAGCGGGAATTAGGACATTTCTAACTCTTAGTATTGCTAATCATTGCATTACTGATCATGTGATCTATTATTAGTTTGTCCCCGGTCAGTCTGATCTCTGGATTCATATTCATTGTGAGATATTCATTATTTTTTTCTTGTATTGGTTTGTTATCGACCCTCATAAGGTGATGTGATTAATTGGCTCAGTGTTTAATGAGATGAAGTTTTGTTTCTCTCTCGATCTCTCTGAATGAAGTTGATTGTGGTTTGTGTCTGGACTCGTGAGTTTAAGGCCGGTCTCTCTGCTGTTTGTTTGCAGTGAGTTTTATCAGTCCTTCTTTCAGCCATTATGGAGACGATATCAAGTGCAGATCTGTTCACGTCGTTCTGAATGTGACGCCTGTTAATCAGCGCCATTCGATTCATTTATTCTGCTGTAACCACGTATAACGTGAGATTTGGGTTTTCTGTAAATAGAGGTCTTGTGTTGTTGAGACGCCAGCACTGAATGTGTGTGTGTTTGCTGTTAGCCTTTACTTCATTTAACACTTTCAGCCTGATTGAACTTCATCTGCTTAGACTGTTAACCCCTTGTAACCTGTACACTGTTTTTGCATACAAGAATCGTTATTTTATAAAAACAGTTGCATGCGTGCAAAAATTATTTGGGAAAGCAATTTGATTGAATTCTAGTAAATGCGAAATAATCACAATGGTCGGGTAAACCACTATAGAGTTAGTGTTGCTATAGAGTGAGAACCTGTGAATGCAGTTAACAGATTTCATATAAAGAGAATGATGTGCACCAAATAAGTCACCTGTAGAAATTAAATACATTAATGGTTGAAGTCAAAATGGTTCAACACGAGAACCAACGCAAACGTAATGACATGAAATAAAACGTCATCATGTTTTAAATAAGTGTGGCTTGATTAAGTGACAAAAAAGTCACACACACACACACACACACACACACACCATGAACTTTCATTAATTAGTAAATGTGAAAATTACGTTTTGTTTGTTATTATTGTATATACTGCTTTTATTAATTAACTTCACACATGAACCATACCAAAAAACAAACAAACTATAATACAATATTTATTCATTTTTTCAACATTGATGAGACATTATATTTAAATATATTTAATGTAATTTATAATAACATATCATTTGAGAATTTCAAGTATTAACTAACACTGTAATTAATACCTTTTAATTAAATTTAAACAATTAAAAAATGTCTAAATTTATGAAACCTAAATATATATTTCTAACAGAAGAACATACACATTACTCTGAAAAGTTTTCAAATGAAATAAATGCATTCTACTTGAATAAACGTTAATTTTCAGATGAAAATGTTTTTATTTTATGCTGTAATGGTTCGTCAACAGACTTCAGTCCAAAAGTGTGCGAGATGTGGGGAACAGGAGAAATATATTTAAAAAAAACTTTTGACACTAATGTAACTCCACAGAAAGTTTTACGAAAAGAATTTTTGACACTAATGGTGTTCCATATTAGTGCTGGGGAAAATGTTTTTGTACTGCTAAGCGCGTTCTCTTTCTAGCAGCGTATGCTGGATCAGCTCTCTGCCCTTCAGAGCTGTTTCCGTTCTGTGTGTTCTCATGTGTGACTGACTCACAGGAACATCCCAGGCCCAGAGTCACGTCACTACTGTAAAGTGCACTGAGATGATCTGCACTTCCTGTCTGCTGCTGGAGACACTATCTGAGCATCCACGCTCTGTGTTCATACCTTATATCTAAACAAGAGCTTTTTTTAGCAGATGGCAGCGGTTTGTGGTTACTGAAATATGCTGCTCCTATCAGAACCACCATCAGATACAGGAGACTGCACGGGAAATAAACTAGAAGACGATATATTTGCTTGGAAATAGATAGTAAATGTCACAGTTGCTTAGAAAGAAACATAATTAGCACATTTAATTATATGTGAAACCTGAAGTAGAAAAGACTAAAATAGTATTTTCCTGTTCTGAATCTGAAAAACGACATATTTTCAAAATCCAGTCAATAGTTACAAATTTATTAATGCAGGGTTTCCAAACTGTTTTTTAATTTAATTTATTTTTATTTTTATTTAGGAGTTGATGAAATGTCAGTTTAAATTGAATAAATAAAACACTAAAACTGGAACATATAAATAATTAAATATATTAATTATAAATAAATGAATTATAAGCTCTTCATCGGCTCTGTTTGGGGAACCTTCTTTAAATAAGCCATTGTTGAGGAACCGAGAGTGTAAATGAAGTTATGAACTCTGATGAATGATTTATGGAGCAGATGGTTCACGATCAGAAGCTGTGGTGTAAGTGCAGGTGTGGAGATGTTCTGAGCTCCAGGTCTGGTTCTGATGGTTCTCCGTCGTTCCTCTGAGCGTCGGTCGAGGTGAAGAAGAACAGATGATCTGTGCCTCGAGTGTTTGTTTCCATGCCTCGGGTCAGAGATGATGATGAAAGCAGATCAGCACACACACACACACACACACACACACACTCACACAGACGCGTGATTCACGCTTAGACGCTGATGATCCTCCGGTGCGGCTGATTCTGAGGTGAGTGACTCTGTGTGTTTCACTCAGGTCCTGTAGTGTGTGTGCAGGATCTTTGGAAAGGTCACAATGCGCCGGCTGCTGTGTGTGTGTGTGTGTGTGTGTGTGTGTGTGTGTCTGTACGACGCACTTGAGATCAGCAGAAACGTGTGTAAATCAGGAGATTGAGAGGAACTGAGGCTCAGATCAATGACTCGGGATCTTAATTAAATATATGATCAAATTTAATATATTTAGTATAACAGTAAATATTATTACGCAGTGTCTATTTACACTGTTAACTAAAAATACAAATTATAACATAAAAAACATTTTCATTACTTGAAATAAAATAATTTCATTTCTCATTTTTGTTTAGTTTAAGTAGACCAAATAAAATAAAAATTCTAACTATATAGACATAATAATAAAAATGATGAAAACTTTAAAATTAGAATGAAAACAAAAAATTTAATTTTAAGTTATTCAAAATGTTCACACACACAAGCACACAAACACTCACAAACACTCACAAACACACACATGCACACGCACACAAACACTCACAAACACACACACGCGCGCACACAAACACTCACAAACACACACACACGCGCACACAAACACTCACAAACACACACACACACACACACGCACACACGCACACAAACACTCACAAACACACACATGCACACGCACACAAACACACACGCGCACACACACACTCACAAACACACACACACACGCACACAAACACACACACACGCGCACACAAACACTCACAAACACACACACACGCACACAAACACTCACACTCACAAACACACACACACACACTCACACACACTCACACACACACACACTCACGCACACATGCACACAAACACACACACACACACTCACGCAGACACACACACTCACACACACACACACTCACACACATGTATTTCTACACTCACAGGAAGTGCTGCAGTTCTACTTCCAGAGCGACTCACACACACAGAATCATGAGTGTGTTGTTGATCTTTGTTTATATATGTATAGCAGGTCTAGTGCCCATTGTGGCTCTCAGATGTAAACATCCGTAGTTTGAGAGATTTTCAGACCTGATTAAACTGACTGTAATTTCTCTTTACTGTAAATGACATGAGCGAGAGAGAGAGAGACAGAGAGAGAGAGAGAGAGAGAGAGAGAGAGAGAGAGATAATGATGTAATGACACAGCGAAGGATTCACTTCACTTCTGTTCTTCAGTTGTTGCCACAAACCTCTTGATTTCATGAGTTTGAACAGCTGGAGAGTACAAACCTGTGTGTGTGTGTGTGTGTGTGTGTGTGTGTCGTCTGCAGGGTGTGTAAGCGTCTCAGTGGCAGTAATATGGATCTGGAGCGTGTGGGTCAGCAGGGGTCAGAGGAGAATCTCAGCCAATCACAGCGAGGACTGAAGTGCTGCATCAGTGCATCCAGAGACGGCCTGCAGACGCTCACACACACCGGTGAGACACAACACACACTCCTGTTTGAGTGCTTGGGGTTTAACTTCATTCACTTACATTCTTTTAATAATTTAATAATTTATTTATTTTTAAGTTTTGTTATTTATTCATTTAATTGTATTTTATTTATTTTATTTTATTTTTATGTGATCATTTTTCAAATTTAGGTGGGTATTACCCAAATAAACATAAATAAACTCAAAAACAGATAAAAAAAAAGGTTTTAAAATATATTTTACTCACAATTTCTGCCTGATTAAAAATATTAAGAGCTTAGCATAACTAGTAAAAAAGTATTCATTATAGTTAAACTCTTATTCAGCTTTAAGAGTTTTCCAGGTCTTGAAATCACACTTTTAAAATTAGGCTTTTTTCCCAAATCTGGTTATTCAGTTTAAGCTAATTTGGGGTTTTTTAGTTAGTTTTGTCTTATATTAAATCATTTTAAGCCAAGCTCTTCCAAACGCTGATGCTAGTATTTTTCATCAACACCGCTGTCCCAGAATGCATTGCAAAAGGCTTAGATGGCAGGAGGATTTGAGAGGGAAAAACCCATCAGGTCTAATTAAACATGGACTTTTGTGCCATATTTGTGTGTATTCTGTGTTTATTCACTCATTAGATTGAGAATAGAGTTGTTTTGAATCCGTTGAGTTTGGCCGTCTCTGAGGGAACTTCCTGAACTCAAGTCTATAAACAGTGTGTTCTTGTGAAGGACACTTCCTCTCCTGATAATCAGCGCTGATGAGAAGGGAAGCTCTTCCTCCTGATCGTTCTGAGCTGTGTGTGCTGTGTTCCTGCTCAGATAATGGAGCGTTAGAGAGGAAGTCAAGTTTGTGTTTATCACAGGACGATCTCTGATGATGGTCCTCGAGAAGCCACTGATCTTCATCTGCAGACCACAGACCACTGAGAGACTCTTGTGTGTGTGTGTGTGTGTGTGTGTGTGTGTGTGTGTGTGTGTGTGTGTGTGTGTGTATGTGTGTGTGTGACTGTGTGTGTGTGTGTGAGTATGTGTTGTATTAGATTACAGAAAGAGAAATGAGGAACACGAACAGTTTCATTTTACCGAACACTTTAATTCTCCTGATTGTCTGATGGGAATTATTTAGAAATCACAATCATATGATTTCCTGATACTGAACTCTGATCATGAATCTGATATATCAGATCTTTCAAACTTGCTTTCATTTCAGTATTTTACAGCCGATCACATGTGTTTCTATTTGGAGCGACAGCAACACTGTGATACATATCTCATAATCATTATTTATTTATCTTTTTACTTTTTATTGTTTTCTGTTGTTTTTTTTTATCAATGTTTGGTAAATATTGTATATATCAATTATGTATTTTCTCAATATAATGTCAACAATGACATTAAACAATTTTTAATTCCGTTAATATATATTTTTCATTTCAACTAAAAGTAATTAACTATTTCTTCTCCCTCTCTGTTTTCTCCTGGTCATGTGATCTAGACTCCACCCTGCGCTCCAGCCCCTCCCCTTTCCCCAGCAGCCCGTTAGGCTCCGCCCCCTCGTCTCCGCGGCCCGACTCGTTTCCCTGCAGCGGTCTGGCCAATCAGCTGCAGCCGCCTCCGTTACCACAGAAGAAGCAGGTGAACCGCACGGCCTCGGCTCCGAGCGACCCGGGTGATGATCCGCTCGCCCGTCCTCGCCCGCGTCTGGGGATGGTGACGTCCTGCTCGTCTCCGCAGCTCAACACGCTGCACCTGCACGCTCTGCTCAGGAACATGGACAGCCGCGAGGGCATCTACTCGAAGCTGGGCGGCCTGTACGCCGAGTCTCTGCGCCGGCTCGCGCTCAAGTGTGAGGAGCACTTCTCCAGCGGACAGAGGAACACACTGATGTTCGACGAGAGCAACTGGTCACTCTTCAAACTGACCTGTAACAAACCCTGCTGTGTGTCCGGAGACGCCGTGTATTACTCTGCCTCCTGCGCGTCAGACACTGCAAACACATACGCTGTCAAGGTCAGAGAATATACATATAATATATACATGTGTCCCTGCAGCACAGAAGCAGTCATCAGGAGCACAGACGGATATTTGGAGAAATACACAACAATACACTGTATGAGTCACAATTATACATTTCTCTCTTATGACAAAATCATTAGGATATTAAGTAAAGATCATGTTCATGAAGATATTTTGTAAATGTCCTACTGTAAATATATCAAAACTTAGTTTTTTATTATTAATATGCATTGCTAAGAACTTCATTTGAACAACTTTAAAGATGATTTTCTCAATATTTAGATTTTTCTGCTCCCTCAGATTCCAGATTTTCTAATATTGTCCTCCTAACAAACCACACATCACTGGAGAGATGATTTATTCAGTTCAGATGATGTAGAAACCTCAGTTTAAAAACCCTGACCCTCATGACTGGTTTTGTGCTCCAGGGTCACATATATACTGTAAAGTAGCCGTCAAATGTTTGTTATAAATAAGGTTCTTTGAAAGAAGTGTCTTCTGCTCACCAAGGCTGCATTTATTTGATCAAAAATACACGAAAAATTGTGAAATATTCTTTATATGTAAATCATCTGTGTTCTGTGTGAATCTGTGTTAAAGTGTAATGTATTTCTGTATTTTCAGCATCATTCCTCCAGTCTTCAGTGTCACATGATCTTCAGAAATCAGAATAATATGATGATTTACTGCTCAAGAAACATTTCTGATTATTATCAGTGTTGAACATTTTAGTGGAAACTGTTACATATTTTATTTTTCAGGATTCACAGATGAATAGAAAGTTCAAAAGATAAGAATTTATTTGAAATGTGTCCACACACACACATATATATATATATATAAATATTCAGCCTTGCTGAACACAAAAGGCTTTATTTAAAAATATAAAAAAAAAAACTTTTTTTTAATTGATATTTATCATCGCCGCGTGTCTGTTCTCTCTCTGTGTGTTGGTCAGATCTGTAAAGGCCAGGCTCCGGACAGTAAGCGGACTCATCTGTACGGTCTCTCGGTGCAGCAGAGCGTCCCGTCTCACTTCAATCTGCAGCAGGACTGCGGTCACTTCATCGCCTGTGTGCCGCGGAGCATGTCCCCGAGCGAGGAGAGCGGTCCGGCCGAGCAGGAGCGAGTGGTGGTCATCACACGGGACGTCCCGCACCAGACCGTGGCTGATTTCGTCCGTGAGTGGGAGTCGTTCCACCGCGCCCAGCCGGAGGTTTACGAGCGGCGCGTGTGTTTTCTTCTGCTGCAGCTGTGTGCGGGTCTGGAGCATCTGAAAGCACACGGCGTCACGCATCGAGATCTGTGCATGGAGAACCTGCTCCTGGTGCAGCGTCCAGATCCTCAGCAGCAAAGCCTCCCTCGCCTCCTCATCAGCAGCTTCAGCAAAGCCAAGCGCCGCGACACACACCAGGTTATTAGGAGCCATGCTTATTAATAACTTTACATAATATTATTGTTTTCACTAAAGGTCGACCGATAGTGGATTTTACCGATACCGATATCTAAGTTGGACCACAGCAGCCGATACCGATTAATCAACCGACAGTTTTACTATTTTTAAAAAATACAGAACCGTATTTTGTAAATTAATAAAAGTATTAATATTAATTATTAGGGCTGCCCCCTAATAGTCGACTGTTAGTTGACGAGAAGAGGTTTGGTCAGATAAAAGTTTGTTAGTCATTTAGTTGCAAAAAAAAAAAAAAAACAGGGCCAAACAAAGTGGGCGGGGTTACTTTGAATAATTGTCATTAATAACATTTCACTATATTGTTGTTTTTAATAAAGGTCGGCCGATAGTGGATTTTACCGATACCGATTGCTAGGTTGAACCACATCGGCTGATACCGATTAATCAACCGATAGTTTTAAAAAAGACTGAACAGCAACTAAAAAAAAAAGTATTAATATTAACTGTATATTGATCAGTAAAGTTAAGAGTTAAGTTAAATTAAAACTCTTGACACTTTAACAGTATCTATTCTAGAACATTTGATTATTTTCTAATAAAAATAAGACGGCAGTCACACACCGGTCAAAAAAACAAAACAAAATAAAACTTGCAGGTATACTTCCTATCATGCTTCAGCTGCTCTAGCAACAAACACAACCTGGAAAAACTATCAAAGCATGGGTTTTTGCCTATAACTGATAGTTCCGCCAATCAACTATTGGTGCCGATTAATTGGCCAAACCGATAAATCGGTTGACCTCTAATATTTGCTATATTTTTTTTTTCAAATAAATGCAGCCTTGTTGAATTGTAACAACTTTTTTTTCAAAAATGTGAAAATCTTTATTATGTTTTTAAAGAAGTCTCTTTTACCCACCAAGCCTGGTTTTATTTCATCCAAAGTGCAGCAAAAGCACTTATATTGTGAAGTGTTTTTACAATTTACAATTTCTATTTAAATCTGTTTTAAAATGTAATTTGTTCCTGTGGTTCTGAAGCTGGAACGGCTCAATGCAGACGACCCATTTCTAAAGCGGGATCACACTCGGCTCGCGCCTGAGATCGTCTCCGCAGCACAGTACCACAAATTCGACGAGTTTCAAACCGGCATCCTGATCTATGAGCTCCTGCACCGTCGTAACCCGTTCGAAGCCACGCCGGGCAAATACGACTACAGATGTGAGGAGCTGCCTCCGATCCCCGCCGCCTCCATCTACTCGCCCGGCCTGCAGAGACTCGCTCACCTGCTGCTGGAGCCTGACCCCGGACGCCGCATCCACATCCAGGACGCCCGCCGCATCCTGCAGGTAGTGTCCGTTTCATCAGCTATAATCAATATTAGTCTTGGAGATAGTTTTAAAAACAGATTGCACCAGCGTAATCTGTCTTGTTGCATTAAACAAGTTAATATGATTCTTAGGGTCTTAATGAAACCTCTATAATGTACTAAGGTTAAAATTTCGCAATGGCAATGTAAAACAACTTTTACCCTCAAAAACAGCTGCCGTTTTGGTGCATGTCCCTTTAAATGCTAATGAGCTCTACTTATCCCCGCCCCTCTATTTTATCAGCTACTGTGTAAAAGCAATTCTGCTGTAAATTGTGTTTGCAAACCAAATGTTATTGCACTTTTGTTTATAAAGCATTACTTTGGAAATGGAAAAAGTGCACAATACACTACTTTTAAATCCATTATTGAAATTTGTGCATAACAATGCGATTAATCGCGATTAATTGCAAAAATCATGCGATTAATCGCGAAAAAAAAGAATAATTGCCCATATACATATATATCTATGTCTATATGCACGTGTGTGTGTGTGTGTGTGTGTGTGTGTGTGTGTGTGTAAAGTCGCCCCCCCTCCCCCCAGTGTTCAGGACACGGTCACGGTCTTGTGCTTGCGTCCAGTCATCAGGTGACTCAGGTGTGTTACTCTGTGTGTGTGTGTGTGTGTGTGTGTGTTGCTCTGCAGGCGCTGCTGTGGGGGCCGCGGAGGGAGCTGCTGGAGCAGCCGTGGGTGTGTGGAGGAGCAGAAGCAGATGGAGGAGCCGGGTGGAGGCTGGAGCCCAGGGACCACGGGCTGCTGAACTGGCTGGATGTGAAGCGTGCGCTGCTGATGATGAAGTTCGCCGAGCGCTCGCTGGAGCCGGAGAGGAGCGCGGAGCTGGAGGACTGGCTCTGCTGTCAGTATTTCTCCAGCGCTAACCCCAGATCCCTGTGTCAGACGGCAGAGCTGCTCTACAGCCTGCGCTTCACACACTGAGCTCAGATCAACACCGTCTGCCGTCAGATCAGCTGTGTTTAACACTGAGTCACTTCACTAGACTCAAACACCAGCACACACGACACTTCATTACACTTTTACTAATCAGTCTGTGGATAGATCTAACATTGCTTCCAGACTGAAACTCAGTGTGTCTCAAATGTACAGATCACTTTTCACCCCAAATTTAAAAAGGGATATATATGTGTGTGTGGGTGGGTTGTATAGAAATTTTATGTAAATTCATTATTTCTTTTCCTATTTAATTAATAAGTATATATATATATATATATATATATATATGTGTGTGTGTGTGTGTGTGTGTGTGTGTTTGTATATATATATATGTATGTGTGTGTGTCTGTGTACACTTTTCATGTTATTTCAATGATTTCATTAATAATTATATTTAATTAATAATAATTTTATATATACAATTTTATATAAATGTAGTATATATTGCCTTTTTAATAAGAAAATATTTTCTACATAAATGATTTAAGATTTTATTATATTGTGACTATTTTTCAAAAAAAAAAAAAAAAAAATAATAATAATAATATATACATACGTACAGACATACAATAATAAATATAATATTTATTATTATTATTTTTCTTTGAATTTAGGAAGTTTTACATTTGTGACTATTTTCATGACATTGTGTGTGAGGCAAAAATAAAATCTTAATACAATAATGACAGTCATGTTATTTGGATGCAGTATTTTTTTAAAGTTTATTCTTACTGTAAATGTCCTTGTCTGTAACTCGGTTATGGTAAAATGTATTTAAATGTGATTAATGTCACAGTATGATAGACTCTTAGCTTTATGTGGGAAGGATGTTCTGGTTTTGAGGTGAAGTGTGATCTGCAGTGACAGGATTCGATCGGTGTGTTAGATCTGTTCAGTAACGCTGGTTCTTCTCTCAGAGCGTCTCGGTCTCTGCTGGGTAAATCACACAAGACTCCGGATGAGAAACAGACCGCTTCAGAAACACTGTCGACTCTTCCTCGTGAAAGCGGCTGTAGAAACACGAGGCTCTGATTAAACTTCCTGTTTGTGAAGAGAAGCCACTTCCTGGTGCAATATTCCTAGCTTCCTCTGGACACTGATGAACTGGTTTAAAGTTAATTGTTTATTCTGTGGACTGATTTATTTCAGGTGCCTTTTGTGATTTATATTTTGAGGTTGAAGCCGATTGTGAATCATTTCGAGCTTGATGGAGATGAAACTGTGAGTCTGGGATGTCACAGAAGATCTTCAGATGGAACCGAAATGGGCTTTTATTTTGTATATAACTTTGTGAAGCAGGTCTTAACAGCTGCAGATGCGGTCTGATTACCTGATTCATGTTCTTTCATTTTCATTTGCTCTAAAGCTTTTACTGTACATAAGCATCCTTCAGTCTGAAGATGTTTTAATTGAAACGAGACACTGGACAAACACACACACACACACACACACACATGCGCTGTAACATCCTCGATTAATACACTGTGTGTCAAAGACCTCTGCTGCATTCAATAAAGTCTCATATTTTCACATTTTACTGATTTTATTAAAATATTTGTTTTCATTTAATATTTAAGTTGATCAGGATGAGTTTGTTTCTTCATCAGGTTTGTAGAAATGTAGCACTGCATCAGTGTCTCATCAGTGGATGCTCTGCAGTGAATGGGTGCCGTCAGAATGAGAGTCTGATAAAAACATCCCAATAATCCACAGCACTCCAGTCCATCAGTGAACATCTGGAGAAGACAAAACCTGAAACACATCCAGCATTAAGATGATTTTAACTCAAACACATAGAGTCTATAATCCAGAATAACACTTCCTCCAGTGAAAAAGTGTTCTGGTCTGAATCAGGAGAGAAATCTGCACAGATCAAGCAGTGTTTAAACAGCTCTTAACAAATATGTGAGAAACAACAGCAGATGTTTCACTGGAGGAAGTGTTATTCTGGATTATTAACTTATGTTTGAGGATGAAGCGATGAAGGATCGTCTGATAATATAATGTTCAAAGTCTCATTATGACTCACTCCTCGCCGTCTGCTCTTTGGCTCACAATAGTTCGACTCTGGATCCTGGGAACGTCTGGCTGTATTCCCTGAAATCTGCCCGGTGATCCCAGAAACACACACACACACACACACACACACACACTCTTTTGTCATAGGTGGAATGTGTTGCTATGGAATTCCGGCCAATGGAATGCTGTTCCCGGGAGTCCAGAACGAGTCGCTGGACAAAGGCCTTCATTCGCTGCTTTTCTCTTCAGCTGCTCTGAGTCTGGACGCTTCCAGCGGACGACAGACAATAGAGGCTTCAGGAGAGACACACACCGGATCAGACACTGAAACACCAGAGATCAGGATCATCTCCGTCTGTCCTCGAGCGCGAGGATGAGGCGTCTTCTGATGTGTTCTTGATCTGTTTATACCTGGTTATATTATCTGATGAACTGCATAAACAACTCTTTCTCTGAATCTCTTTAGTCTCGAAACATCTTTAGGCCTAAATCTAGGATTCATATTTTTGAATTGCATATAAAATTTGGATTACAAATCAGTAAACTTAATATGCATCACATTATGTTTATCAGTTTATGAGACAACTGTAGTACAGTTGCATGGAAAATCTATTTGCGAATTTAAAAACATACATTTGGCTAAATGTTTTATCTGTAAATCTAGATACACAATTTTATTAACTGAACTATGTATTTTGAATAAGGTATTCGATTTGCTAAAGAATATCTGAAAAGATAAACTTTCAAATACTGCCATTTATTTTATTTAATCAGTTTTTTTTCTTTTAATTACTTATTTCTGGAAGTTTTATATATATATATATATATATATATATATATATATATATATATATATATATATATATATATATATATATATATATATATATATATATATATATATATATATATATATATTACAATTAAAAATATAAAGAGAAGTGAACAATCTCATTCATTTCTCAGTTTTATATGATTCAGATACATTCTCCAAACTCTTGATATCTAGTTTATCCAAAATATAACTTTGTTATTACAAATTAAGGCATTTTTAACAAAGCTGAACCTTGGAAAAAAGTGTGTTTGTAGTGGAAGCCCTATTAAACATCTATATCTTTATTTCTAAGAGTGTAGGAACGTGGGATATAGGAACATCATCTCACCTCACAAAGATGACACATAAAGGCCTCATATAAGACTCCTGAGCGCTGTAAACAGGAGACACTGAGTCTCAACTCGATGAATGTGTTGTTTTGGGATTCTCGAAGTGATTTTTCACACAATTCTGGCCTGAACTGAGCATTAACAGTGATGTGTGCTGCTGTGTGTCATGGTTCAGCATGATTTCATCTCAGTGTTAGTGTTAGACTGACATCTGCTGCTGGTGAAGATGCTGCACTGACTCAGAAGCGCCACCAGGGGCGCCAGTGCGCGCAGATCCACCGCGCATGCGCACTGCCCATTCATCAAAAGAAACACATTTATAACACTGTATAATGTCATTAATGTATATTGCTTAAAATAAAAACTTTTTCCCGATGGTGATAACTGCTGTCATATTTTCTGGAAAGGGTTAAAGGTTTTATCACTTACAAAAATGCATTTGTATCTATTTTAAAACTTTGTCTACGACCTGTAAATAAATAAATATAATTTATAAATTAGCCTGAATAAATAAACATATAATTAATAAACCAAACAAAGATAAGTAGAAATGAAAAAAAAAAGGTCAGTATTAATCATTGTTTAAATTAATTGAACAACTATTTATATATAAAATATAATGTGTGCATTATTATAGTTTGCACACACAATCCCACACTAAATTAATAATTAGTTAAAGATGATTTCAAATAAATACACAATAAGGAAAAAAAGCTAGTAAATAATTGTTTGTACAAGCTGACAGTAGGCCTTCAAGAGTAATAATTCATGTTGTCCTGCACACATCATGTGATGATAAAACACCAGAATACTGCACTGAATGAGTGAGTACTTTTGAGTATTTTGGCCCTAAATAAATGAATCATCTTCTGTCTGCAGAGCGATGATGATGATGATGATGATGATGATGATGATGATGTGCTGTATGTGCTGAATGTGAGCTACGTGACTGTAAGGAGAACATACATAAAGCCAATTACATCTCTTGACCTTTGAACCCTGATCAGCAGATCTGCAGTGAAGCCAATGAAACATGATTTACGTGACACTGGACATGAATATTATTTTGCCAAGTACTGATCCATACAGTCTGTGATACCGTCTGTTAATTAGTGTTTAAAAAAAACAACAGAAACTCAAGAACAGAACAATGAGGTAAAGGAAAAGATATTCAATAACAGCAAGAAAAAAAAATGTGAGAAGATAAAAAAAACAAAAAACAAACATTTCCTCTGTATTTGTTCAAATTATGTAAAGTGTAGCAGTAGCAGTTGAGAACATGAGGATTAAATATTATGATGGCTTCATATGGTGCTCCACTGTATTGCTGTCTTACATTTACACAAAATAATAACACATTAGGAATTTGACATTATTAAACTGAAGAAATGTTAAGGTCACACTTTATTTTAAGGAGTCTTTGTTACAGTGTAATTATACATTTAATTACTGAGTTACATGTACTTACTATAGGGTTAGGGTTACTTGCATGTAATTATGCATACTTTGTAAAGTGTAGGATGCAGTATGCACGTTAAATAACGTGTTAATAAAATATAATAATGTAATAAAATATACATACAATGAATACTTATAGATAGTATTTTGCACTTGTATTTAAAGATGAGTCTTCTCTAAACTTTCTCTGTCAATAGCATGACCTTCACTTTCTCAGATGTGCGTAAATAAGGTGCTAAAACATCATAACACCTTCACTTCTCAGCTGAGTCTCAGTGCAGAACTCGAGTCGCTTCCTCTCAGTAATTTTCCACTCGATGAACAAACGCGAACAATCACGCGTACTATAGCGAAGGATCAGCTCATGAATATTAATGACGCAAGCGCGCTTTCGTTCATTCGAGCGAACCGATTCGCTAAAACCGTTAACTTTTGAATATTAATCAATCACGTGACCGAAGCACGCGCCTTCGCCGTAGTAGCGCGGACGGCGTTTAGTCGCGTCTCCGCCTCCGCGCTGCTCACTTTCTGCCGACTGCAGTCGAGCACACACAGCCGCCGTGAACTCTTCCGAGGCCGGATGGTAAAATCCAACCTCCAGCGGATCCTAAACAGTCATTGCTTTGCCCGCGAGAAAGAAGGAAATAAACCGTGTGAGACTAGCAACATCATGGAGGCACTCAGTAACAGTATTAACGACATGATGGGGAGGTGAGAGTCCTTTAACAACAAATATAACCGTTAGCATAAGCAGAACACTCTTTATACAACTATATAAAGTCATAATAGTGCGGGAGGCTGGGGTTAATTAACGAGCGGGGAGTTTTAATCGCGAGTTATTTTCTCTCTGGGCCTGATAGGCCAATGCTAATATTAGCAGCCTTTTTTCCATCACGTTCAACATTTGCGACAGCAGTTTTTGTCAGCTAACACGCAGCACGTTATATTTTTAGGGGGTTAAAGGTGTTGGAAACCCTGATTTGTTATCCGTGTGATCTTCAGATGTTACACTTTAATCCATCTGAGTGAAATCCTGTGCTAGCATCTGTGGCCTAAACAGATGTGGCCCTTTAAACTCACATCTACACATCTGATTATTCTCTGATTTTACACCCAGCGATATACGACAATTTTTTCGCTTTTCACGAAATCATTAACGCTCTTATTGTGTTGATTTCGTTCTAAAGTCGCTTTGTTGTGCGCTGTGACGTCGAAGCCTCGTTTTCACGAGCACGTAACACAAGTCGTCATGACGTCACCAGCCTCGGGCTTTTGATCGCGCCGCGTGTTTTTAGTTTTTAAATATTAGTGTTGGTTATTTTATATTGATTTTTATTTTACAGTATTTTGTGTTGAAATTGGATGATTATATTATGTCCATGACGGCGTTGAATTTGTTGTACAAATTTCTAAATATCTATTTGAACAAACCATGAAAAATGACAAAATTTGCCAATAATAATTATATGTCCCACCTAATCTATTCTTTTAAAGAAGTATTTAGAAATTAATAAACGTAACACAACAACAACAAAACGCCTCTAATGTTGTCCTGCCACATGGCATTTTTTAAATATTTAGTTCCTGTTACCAGGGTTATAATCAGTAAATGAAACTAAAACCAAAAACTAGATTCAAGGAAACATTTCTCAGCTTGATTTACTAAAAATATAAATCTCAAATAAAGTTAATGGACTAAATACACACAAAAATGAGAAGACATAATATATAATATATATAATAATAAAATAAAGTGTAAAATATAAATAAAAACTATATTTTAGTGATATGTACGTTTTGAGTTGTAATGTTTTCAATCAAATCTTTTTTCCTTAGTGTATTTTGATAATGTATGTTTGTATTACTGATTTAATTTTTTGTGTACTCTCTACTATTACTGCGTGTTATTTGATTATTTTCATCTAATTTATTTAGATTAATTTTCTTTATGCAGTTTTTTGTTTTATTTGAAGAAAACGATACCCATATAAAGTAGCAGGCTCTTTACAAACAGCACAAAGTCTTAAAGTCCTGAGAGATAGCTGTTTTTGATGTCTGATGTGTGTGTAGGTGTTCTGGTGGTGGGTCAGTGCGTCACGGCTGACTGACTTCCTCTGGTGCGCATCAGATGTGTGTGTGTGTGTGTGTGTGTCTGATGTGTCTCTCTCTCTCTCTCTCTCAGTCTGTCGCTGTGCTGTAGTACATCCACTGGTCCGGGGCCTCTGTGGTGTTCCTGATGTCCCTCACCCACCTCTGAAGATCCCAGGTGGGCGAGGGAATGGAGCACGGGATCACGCATCCACCGCAGCACCACCACCACAGCAGCAGCAGCTGTACTCCGTGAGTATCTGCACACTATAAAACTACACACTGCATAATGCACACTTCTAATATCGTAATGTAATATTAATATCCTGCATCACCGCTCCACACTACACCGTACCCAGCGGGAGCCGTCGTGGTCCAGCGGCTGACGGTGAGAACACACTGTCAGATGATCTTCTGAGAATGTAGATGTCCTCTGAAGGGTTCGGCGTTCTCAGAAACACTCAGATCTCTGTAAACATCAGTGTGTTTTGTGTTTTAAAAATCAGACCTTCAGCACACTGTCAGCAGGCCGGCGTGTTGTGCTGCGTCAGACGTGTCATATCCTGTCATGACACACACACACACACACACGTCTAACTCTGCATGTTCAGCAGGTTCACACGCTTTCTCTGACCTCTTTACATCACACACTGTTCATTTGGAAGGAGTGATTTAATGTCCATATATATGTTTTTTATTTTTTTTAAACCAGTATAAACCAGTTTTGAACAGAAAACGGCTGTGTAATAGGAACTTGTGTATTTGAGGTGCTTTTTTTTTATTAGACTAAATAAATACATTTAAAAGTGTTTTGTTTCTAGGAAGTTGTTTTATTTATAGCGCTGTCAAACGATTTTAGTCGCATCCCAAATAAGTTTGTTTACATAATGTGTGTATACTGTGTATATTTAAGAGAACTATTGCTTCTGATTGGCTCCTCAGGACAGGAAGTTGACTGTGACCGAAGAGCCCGCTGGCGCCGGTCGCCCCCGGATACTGCACTTCCAGAGCCGGCCCACCGTTTCCCGGGTGATCCAATGGGAGGCGGTGCTTCGAGGCCCCGCCCTGTTTGTGGAGCTTCCCTGCGAACCATTTGCAGAGGGCAGCAAAGAGAGGTGCGCGCCTAGCAACCACACGACACCATAGCAACACCTTGACAACCACCCACAACATCGGGGGCCACAGGGGGGCGCTGGGTGTCCATGGAAACGTTTGGGGGGGGGCTTAAATGTAAAATGAAAGGTTTAATTAAGATTAAAATGCTGAAATAATATATAGGAAAGTTAAATACATATGATAAAAATAAAGTATTACTTGGTTAAAAAAAGAGAGAGATTTAAATAAAATAGAAAAATGTGATAATACAATAATACAAATTAGACTGAATTAATAAACTAATTTTGATTAAAATGTAAATATAAGATTTAAATACAAAAAAAAAAAAAAAGAGAATTTAAATGTATAATAGTAGAGAGATCTGAAACGAATGACTTTCAAATAAATAAGAAATAGAGTAAACCAGTCCAATAAAATTAATTTGACAAGAACCAAGAGACATGAACCAAGAGTTCACATTACCGTCTCCAGCCGCCAGAGGGCGCTCTATGCTGCTCAGTTCTCCTGTAGTCTACACTGAAAACATAGAGCGCCCTCTCGTGACTGGAGACGGTAATGTGAACTCTTGGTTCTAAATAAATTTAATTAGTTTTTTTTCCTCATCATGAAGTATTTTTGAATAAGGTATATATATATATATATATATATATTTTTTTTTTTTTTATATGCGCAAATTAGACTAATTGTGTTTAGCTGATGTCCCTGTGATTGAATGGTTCTGGATGTTAGAGGACACTGAGAGCGTCTCAGATCTGTGTTAATGAGGAAGTGTGTGTGTGTGTTTCAGCTTCGTCTCTCTGCTGGAGTTTGCTGAAGAACATCTGAAGGTCGTCAGTGTGTTTGTCTGCTTTTATAAGAACAGAGACGACCGAGGTACGTCAGACTCTGCTCCGATCTCGTGTGTGTGTGCTCCGCTGATCTCTCTCTGTGTGTGTGTGCTGCTCTGACCTGTGTGTGTGTTCCTCTCTTGTAGTGAAACTGATGCGTACGTTCAGCTTCCTGGGCTTTGAGATGGTGAAACCGGGCCACGCTCTGGTCCCCGCTCGACCTGACGTTCTCTTCATGGCCTACAACTTTGACAGGGATTCCTCGGATGAAGACTAGCCTCCTCTCATTCCTCTGAGACGCTCTCCGTCTGCAGCGTGTGGACCGCTCGGACCGTCTACAGGCTTCAGACGGAGCTCAGCGTCCAGACCGTGCTGTTCTCCGCTTGCTTTCAACGCCCTTGGTTTGATTTCCTGCAGTCTACAAAAGCTCATTTCTATGTTTTTGGATGTTCTGCTCTTCAAGGTTAATAATAAGTGTACTCTGTTTTGGCGCACAAGTTTTGTACTTCACATACTTAAAGTCATTCTTTAGTGTAATCAACTGTGCTATTTTAACTGTGAATATGACCTAAAATGTGCTTTAAACACACTATATAACTGTATTTAGTCACTATTTATAGTGCACTAGTGAATGAAAGATGGGTGACTAAATGCTTTTCTTCTAATTCGGAGAGAGTTTGTTAAAAGCACAGTTTAGTTCTTATTCCTGACGTCCCTGAACAGCACAGTTGAGTACACACACCGCAAAAAAGGATTTTCTTTCTTAGTATATTTCTTGTTTTTTTAGTATAAATATCTGTAAGTTCTTGAATCCGGATGCATTTACTTGAAGTAAAATGACTCAAGATATTTTGTCTTGTTTTCTGAAAATATTATCCAGATTAGGTTAGTTTCTGCCTAAAACGAGCAAAAATATCCACCGATGGAGTAAGAAAAATCCTCTTAAATCAAAGGCCAAACGAGGTTATTTTTCTGACCCCATTGGTAAGGTTTTTCTCCTCTGTTTGACGTTTATGGTCAGTTTTTACCTCGGAGTGTGTTTGTTTGTTACATGTTCTGGACTGATGAATCGGGAGCATGTGATTGATTGATTTCTCTCTGAATGTGGTACAAACCCTGAAGTCGAGGCGTCCGAAGCGCTCTTCTCCAGCGGTCCTGTCCTGATTGTGTACATCAGAAGTGTGTTTAGTCTTTCACTCTTATACTCGCGTTCCTCTCCATACTTCAATTTATTTTCCACATCGTTTTGAGCCTCTTTCTTCTCTGTAGTGGTACATTATACAGCTTCTGTGATAATAAAACCATTATTTAAAGACAGACATGAGTTGTGTACTTTTTATAATTTCTTTTAAATGTTTCATTTTCTATCATGTACAAAAAATTCTCATTTGCATATGTAAGCTCTTGATTTCAGTTGATTTTGACTTTTATTAATTATCTTTAATGTCTTGTTATAGCACTTACAGCAGTTTCTTAATGCAAGATATTTATTAATTGAATCTAAATTGAATTACTGTAATTTATTTACTAAAGGTGTTTATTCATTTGTTGTTACAGATGCCAGGTAAATGCACAAGGTTTATTTTTAGAAATTAAATTTGATTGTCTTGATCTTTTGGCATGTAAGAGGTGTTTGTACCATTAAAACGTCCTGCGAAGAATTTAAGCCACAAAAACTGCTTGTTTGGGGCCGAGGGGCCAGGTGACGTCATCGGAGTATAAACATTTACATAAACACGCCTCCGGAGCAATACGTCGACGTATGCCCCGCCCACCAGCGTAGTATTTTTATTTTTAGTGCTAAAAACGTTATTAACATAAGTAATCTCAAGGAACACATACACATACTCTTCAGACTGGCAAGGCAGCAGAGTAGAGTCTCAAAAGACATTTTCCTCCATTCAGTTACGATGATAAACACCAAAAAAAAAAACCTTCCTGATTCTGAGATCAATACAGGTTATGAATGTTGCTTTTTATTCACTGAATTATCACCTTTCAGCAATTCAGTGATAAATTAATAAAACGACATGAACATTATGGAAAACAATCAATTACAAAATAATACGATAATAGATCATTGTTAATTATTATTTTTAATAATATAAATGTATTATACGGTTTATAAATAACCTATATTTAATTATTAAGTAATATATTATTATTTTTATATATTTAAATAATTATATAGTTATTTTAACGATTAATATGATTAATAAATAAGTAATAATTGTAATAATGTTGACATCGAGAAGAACAGCTGTTTAATATAGTTTAAGGGTTAAAATAGTTAAGCATTTATAGATAACTCGGAAAGATTAATTATCAAGTCCATGTATTACAATCTAATTATAATATAATTACTGAGGCTGGTTCCTTGTATCACAAAGAACAAAATATGCTTCAGAAGATTGTCTCTGTAAAAGCACCATGTATTTATATTTCATGAGATTTTCCATCATGTTTTTATTCTAGGTATGTTTATTTTAATATATGTGATCAATTATTTTATTCAAATTTCTATTTACTGTGTGAATCTGTTTTTTATTTTACTTATTAATTTTATTTTAAATGTATTTACTTAATCGGTTATATTAATCTTATTTGTATATTTTTTACTTTTGTTTTTTTACACAGTTTTTCCTCTAAACTTCTCTTTAGAATGTTTTTTTAAAGTGTCTCTGTCTCTTTAAAAGCACTGTTTTTCCCGCGTATTTAACGTACATTTCGCGAGATTTTCCCTCTCCTCGCGAGACTTGGCGTGACCCCCGTTTACAAGACGCGCGTTTCCCCCGCAGAGGAGCGCGCTCGCTCGCGCCCCCGACGCCCCCCAAACACGCGCGCTTCCCGCGTCGCTCGCTCGCTCGTGTTTGACGCTAGTCGGTCGATAGGCGCGGAGCGACGATGTGGATCCAGATCCGCACGATCGACGGCAAAGAGACGCGGACGGTGGAGGATCTGTCGCGCCTCACGAAGATCGAGTCGCTGCGCGTCAAGATCCGCGACATCTTCAACGTGAAGCCGGAGCAGCAGAGGCTCTTCTACCGCGGGAAGCAGGTGAGATCCGCTTCCGATCCGCTTCTTGCTCTCGCAGCTGATCCGGATTCATCCAGAAAACTTCCTGCTCAGAGCCGCGCGCGATTCACTGGTGCGCGTCCATGACGCCCGTTCCAGCGCGCGCGCGCGTAGCGCTGACTGACAGTTGGATGTCACGCGCGTTCACGAGTGTTTGTCACGCACATGTTCAGATGTAAACACGACCCTGGAGCACAAAACCAGTCAGATTCATGCATCCTCTGAAGGTGAATAAATCATCTCTCCAGTGATGTCTGGTTTGTTAAGAGGACAATATTAGAAAATCTGGAATCTGATGGTGTCAAAAAATCTAAATATTGAGAAAATCATCTTTAAAATTGTTCAAATGAAGTTCTTAGCAATGCATATTACTAATCAAAAACTAAGTTTTGATATGTTTACAGTAGGAGATTTACTAAATATCTTCATGAACATGATCTTTACTTAATATCCTGATGATTTCTGTCATAAAAGAGAAATGTATAATTGTGACTCATACAGTGTATTGTTGTCTATTTCTACTGCTTCTGTGCTGCAGGGACACGTGTGTGACTAACTAGTCTAACTATCATAACTAGTATAATTATTTATGGACCCAGATATGACTCCGCAGTGATACGGTTTCATAATCTCTTCTATAAAAACCCATTACTGTGGAAAATTCATATTAGAAATATCCATAAAAATATTATTTAAAAAATAATGACATTAATACTCTGGGACTATAAAATTTTTGATGTGGATCCAGATCCGCACGTTAGACAGCAAAGAGACGCGGACGGTGGAGGATCTGTCACGCCTCACCAAGATAATGTTTTATTTTCTGTTCCTTTACATTTATATTTTTACACTGTTTTCCTCTAAATGTGTCCCCAGAGCGTAACAGATATCATTATACACTACTGTTAATTAATCTGTTGGCAGCTGCTGTTTGATTACTGTACTGATCATGTTTAAAATGAATACAGAAAAATTACATTGGAAAGAATTGGATTTGAAAGAAAAAACGTGTGTGTGTGTGTGTCTGTGTGTGTGTGTGTGTGGAACGCTGCGGTCAGAATGAACTCTGAGCTCCATTGGGTTCCTGAATGCCACCAAGAACCACAAGCCAGAGCATGATGTATAATCTCAACACACACACACTCACACACACTCTCATACACACACAAACAAGTGCACAAACATGCACACACACAGACACACACGCACATACTCATGTGAAAAATCAATGTGATTTTCATACAAAATAATAAGGAATATATCATAAATACTGTGCAGATGGCTCAGGAATGATCTGGCGTCCTGAGAGGAAGCTGTTTAACTCTTTCACTGCTGCAGAGTGACCCTGCGCCGCTGTGTGGAGCGCGTCTGTCGTCTAATGAGTTTTAGTCTGCTGGTCAGGGTTAGTGTGAGGCTGGAGGAAATCATCACTGATGGAGAAAAACCTGCTTCTGTCGTTAGATTCAGAGCAGGAAGAATCGGACACTGTGTGTGTTTGACTGAGTCGTTACAGACCAGTGTGAGTCTCTGTGTGTGTGTGTGTGTGTGTTAGAGTCTCTCTCTCTCTCTCTCTGTGTGTGTGTGGGTTTATTAGCAGACGCTGCAGGGGATTTCCATCTTCACACACACACACACTCGAGTGTATCCCTGAGTGTGTTTGGGAATGACACAGTATACTAGTAATTATTATATAATTGCAGATTTCTTGCTTTCAATCTTGAATTATTTACTGTTTCTTAAATTTCATTGCTAGAAAATTAATAAAATCTACAAACAGTGTAAAAAAATAAAATAAAATAAAAAAATAATATTTTAGTTATATTTTGTATGTTGTCTTGCTGCTGAAGTGTAAACTAGTGATGTCAAACGATTAATCGTGGTTAAACGCATCCAATATAAACGTTTTTGTCTGTATAATATTTGTAATAATATGTATGTGTGTGCTGTGTATATTTATTATTTCTATATATGCATAATAAATACACACAGTACACACACATATATTATGTAAACAAAAACTTTTATTTTGGATGCGATAAATGGTCAAAGTGGATGGTTCTGGTGCTTGATTCTGATTGGCTAAGCTGCGTTCAAAGCTGTTGTTAATTACAAAGTAACATACACCTTTGTTTACTTCTGTGTGTTGCTTGGCAACCACTTTGTAGCAACCACAAGTTTCTGAAGAACTACATTGTTTAGTGGATGAATACTGTTTTTATTAACATCATTACACTTTTATCTGCTGTTTTATTTTGTGAAACTGTACTGTGAATATGGAATAACTGTTTCGCGTTGTGCTTAATGCCCCTCAGCTGTTATAACATCACTGTAAACCACGACTATATATATAAATGACTAATAAAATAATCGTTCAATAATCATAATCAAGGTTTTGATTTTAGGTCATATCGTCCAGTCCTAGTGTGAATGCATCAATAGTGTATCGTGTGTGTGTGTGTTTGTTTAGTGTGTGTGGTGTGTGTGTTTAGTGTGTGTGTGTGTGTGTGTGTAACGCGGGCGGTTCTCTCCGGTGTAACGAGTCGCTGGATCGGAGCACTTTACCGCAGTATCGTCAGTAAACAGACTTTGATTTATAAGTTGGTTTGTTTGTGTTCGATCTGAACATGACCTACTTCTTCTTTCTTCCTTCAATCCTGCGCCGGTGGGAGGAGGGGGGGGGGGGTCTGCACGTATCCCAGAATTCCACACGGCTCTGCAGTGGCGTACATTCCCCTGCTCGGCTAGTTTGATTTTCCATCTTGGTTGGAAGAAAAAGCACAAGCTTTGACTCTCACACGTGCACTTTCACAGCTCAAGAAATGCACAAATATCACACACACACACACACACACGCTGAATCACGGCTGTATTTGAGCTTGTGAAGCGCTCTGGTGATTTACATAACCATCATAGCGTTGTGGTTCGCTCAAAATGGCGCGGCGTTAGCTGCAAATGGAGGATCTTCAGAGCGCTCACTTCACACACTTTAATGAAAGTTTGGGTCATTTGTGTTTAAACTGTGTGTGTGTGTGGGAGGAACGGACGGCTGCTGGTGTGTTGAGAGGAGAGCGTTGTCATTTTGCCAGTGTGTGTGTGTGTGTGTGTGTGTGTGTGTTGAGCTTAAAGCTTGTGCGTCACTGTTAGAGATGAAGAGGTGCTTTAGCAACACACACACACACACGTGGTTCTGTTCTGTTAATGATTATATAAACACTCTTTATACAGCTTCACCTAAAGCTCATAGATGCAGCGTCTGCTTGGTTAAGTGTGTGTGCTGTTGTGTGTAGTTAATGTTCGTTAACTAAACCAACCCTCATAAGACTCGTTTAGATCAACTGTAACGATAACTGTAACATCTGTAATAATAACTGTGTCAGCGCTTTGAGATGAGCAGCGGTTTTCTCCTGTTTTCACTCAGCAGTGTCACAGATGTATTTGTAGAAATAGACAACAATACACTGAACTTGTCACAATTATACAGTTCTCCTATAGGATATTATATTATATTTCCTGTAGGATAGGATATTTTGTAAAGATCATGTTCCATGAAAATATATTGTAAATTTCCTACTGTAAATATATCAAAACGATCAAAATGATTGTTAAGTACTTCATTTGGACAAATATAAAGATGATTTTCTCAATATTTCGATTCTCAGATTCCAGATGTTTTATTGTCGAGTCGAGGGTTTAACGCGGGCGTCAGTCGAGCAGATCGCAAGCGTTCAGATCTCTGTTAGCGCTGGTCTTTGGGTTTTCTCAGAGGTGTGGACTCAGACGCTCTTCTGGAGAGAGAACAGGAAACACATCTGACACGAGACGAACCGGACAATCCACCGTACATATCTCACACCCGCACACATCCACACACATTACAATCGAGCGAGAGTGTGTGTGTGTGTGTGTGTGTGTTGCCATAGCAACCAACCAGGATCCATTCCACACACACACACACACACACACACACACACACACACGGTCGCACTAGGGCCGTCATCACTGTTCCAGCATCTCTTTATTTCTGTATTTGTGCTGGAGATTGAGCAGAAGGCGAAGCTGATGGCGTCCGCTGCAGCACAGAATGGTTCCTCTGTGCCCCGATAACACACACACACACACACACACACACACTGAGCCGATCTGAAATACTGGGGTTCATGTGTGCTTTAATTGTATATTTAGTGTGTACAATACAATACAATAATAATAAATAGTTTTTTAATGATTTTGCTCATTCAGAGTTGCATTTATTTGATCAAAAATATTGTAAAAATTGTGTAATATTATTCTGATGTAAATCATCTGTTTCCTGTGTGAATCTGTGTTAAAGTGTAATTTATTTTCAGCATCATTCCTCCAGTCTTCAGTGTCACATGATCTTCAGAAATCATGATAATATGATGATTTACTGCTCAAGAAACATTTCTGATTAAAATATTAGAGTAAATCAAAAGAATATTGAAGATTTAAAGATATTAAATAGATAAATATAATAAAACTGCACACAATAGCTGCACATTTTATATAATGAAATTTTATAATGTACTGCTTATTCACATAACTAATCATTAATATTAGACATGCTTTCTTGTAGATGGAAGATGGTCAGACGCTCTTCGATTATAACGTCGGTCTTAACGACATCGTCCAGCTTCTCATTCGCTCGCAGACAGATGCACCAGACAGCCCCTCCCTCAACAACGATGAAGGCGTGGCCTGTATTATAGCCACGCCCACCACAGCATCTGTCCCCGCCTCAGCCACACCCACCACAGCAGTGGTTCCCCCAGCAACCGTCACCAACAGCAACGGAAACGGGTCCAAACCCTGCAGCCCGGCGCCGGAGGGCCAGCCGTCCACCTCCAGCCAGACGCTCCTCATCGATCCCGGGATCGGACTCTTCAGAGTAAGAGCAGTACTGTCTGCATTCAGACTGACACAGAGACACGCCTCACAGTCTGGAAGCCACGCCCACTGGGGGAGGAGACAGGCCCATGCTCTCCATTGGCTTTGTATTGCAGTGTGGGCGTGGCCTAAATGCACTCTTGTTTCTATAGTTCCCAAAAAATTTCAATAATTATTCTATGAAATAATTATAGCATCAGTCATGACTGAATCTTTACTTGTTGCTTCTTAGATGGAAGGCAAATGATACAGATTATGGTAAATTACTATTATTATTCTTAATCTTATTGTTTTTATATTACTTCTAAATTATTATATTATTAAAATATTTTTTTAATTAAACAATATAAAAAAAATATTTTAGTTTTAATATTATTGTTTTAACATAGTTTTTATTTTTTATTTATCACATTGTTTTTTAATTTAATCTAACACAAGGTTATTGTACTTAATTTACACATTAAATTGAAAGTGCTACAAAAATAGAAATGTTAGAAATTCTACCATTTGGAATTATTATTATTATTAAAAATGATAATTTCAATATAATAATCAAAAACTATTATTTTAGTTTTTATATTACGATTTTTGTATTTAAATTAAGTAATCTCTATACTATTATTTAACTATTTCCTACCATTTGTTATTTATTACCTTTATTATCATTCATTAAGAATAATGTCTTAAAATGCATTAAAATCTACTTATTAAATTGCCATATTCTATAAAACATTATATACATTAATACCAACAATAATAAATGTAATTTCTTTTTATCCTTTAATATTTACCAAAACCAAAGTGTGAATTCTAATATTTGGAATATTAATAATAATAATAATAATAGTAGTAGTATTAGTCATAATAATTGTTATTTTTATTATTAAAAATATAAATGTTTTATATTTATGATGGTTATTATTATTATTTAAATTATGAATTATTTGTTCATGAAGGAAAGGATGCATTATTTTTGTTACCAAATTCAAAAAACACATAACGTGTCATGCGTGCAGTGTAGAATGCATTGCTAAGAGCTTCATTTGAGCAGCTTTACAGATGATGTTCTCAGTGTTTCGATGGTTTAGCTCTCTCAGATTGTGTCGTAGCTGTGTCTGGAGTCCGGTCGTGTGCTCCAGGGTCACAGGGTCACCGGGTCTAACACTGTGTGTGTGCTTCAGGTGAATGAGTTGGTGGACTGCAGGGACGTCAGCATCGGCGCATGGTTCGAAGGCGTGATTGAGAAGGTCACTCCTGCCTCTAAAGGTCAGAACAGAGTCGGACGACCCTGCAAACGCACCAACGGCAAGCTGGACTCGGATCCTTCGTCCTCATCATCATCCACAGACACTCACAGCACAGCGCTACACTCGGAGCAACCGTCCACGTCCAGAACCGATCCGGCTCTCGTCTCCTACCACATTAGATATGAAGAGTAAGTGCATCATGGGAAGGAAGGCTCTATGTTTTTCTGCTTGTCTGGATGTTTGGCACTGGATTGGCTTTACTGCTGAGAGGAGGTGCATGATGGGATGCGTTCTGAACGCGGTAAGTGTGAGTGTATCGAGGCTGCATTGCATGCTGGGAAACCGATGCTGATTGGGAGTTCCTGCTGATCCGAGAACAGCGTTTGTGCTCAGGTCACATGGTTTGTGTCGATGATTCGAGTCTGGATTCATGTTTCATGTTGTTTTATTAATCTGGGTTCCTTTTTATATATATCTATATTAAAATATATTAATATATTATTTATTAATGTATTCTATTAATATAATATTTTAATATGTAGATGAGTCGGGTACAAATTCTAACTGAAAAGTACTAATGTTATTTACAATAATATAAAATATATTATTAAAATATATGTATCTATTTTCATATAAATATATATCAAAATAAACAATCATTTAGAAGGTAAAATTATTTAAATAATATTGAAATAATATTATTTATTTATTTAAATGATAAAAGCCAGAGTCATATATGAGGGGGGCTCACAAATATTTTTATTAAAAAAAAAAACATTATTATTATTATTATTATTTAAATGTATTTGTCTTAGGTTTTATCATTATTAAATGAGCATGTTTAAATGATGCTTATTTTTATTTAAATGTTAAAAACCTTCAAACATGTAATCTAATATCTTATTTTGTATTCTCTCCACCAACGGATTTTTTTATATCTATATCAATATGTAAATATTTAGTTATTTTTCTAGATATATTAAATTTTTTGCATGTAAGTAGATCAAATAAATAAATGCTAAAAACGAAAACTATGTTTTATTTTGTCTCCACTATTGTTTCTTTTTTATTAACTTTTTTCAATTGTATTTGTTCTTCAGACACTCCTCTTTAAAAGAAAATAAGTATCATATTTGTGTAAAGTGATCCACGTTTGTTTTTGATATTTGACAGTGTACATTGAACAATTTACTCCTGGAGCCATATTGAAATTCATTATCTCTGGAACTGAACAATATATGGTGTTAAAAATTAAGATACTGAAAGAGAAGTTTGTTAAGAGCCAGTATCTAAAAGGGTGTTAAGATATCTTCAGTTCTTCCTGAGTTACAGGCCTGCAAACTTTGGAGAATAGCTTGAAAAGTGCTCTTTCCCCAGTTTTGAATTCTCACCACTGACACATAATGTCACAAAGATTGCTAAAGTCAACAGGTTTTACTAATAGAGCTACCAGTCTCTGTGTAGAAATAATATTATGATGCTTCCATCTTTCTGAAGTCATTTTAACCTCCTGTCCATCAGTCGTAGGTTGATATTTCTCTCATCTGGACTGTGTCTCTGTCTTCTGCTGCTCCACATGCTCATGTTCGGAATATCAATATGACTCACTGTCTCACACACACACACACACACACACTCTCTCTCACACACACATATCTGTTTTCAGCAGATGTTGTGGAGTGTACGGTTGCTCAGAAGCGTGTTTCTCCTGCAAATGTGTGTGTGAGAGTGATCAGACGTCTGCAGATCTGAATCACTGATTCACTGTGTCACTGGTTCACTGATTCACTGATTCATTGGGCCACTGGTTCACTGATTCACTGATTCATTGGGTCACTGGTTCACTGATTCACTGATTCATTGGGTCACTGGTTCACTGATTCATTGGGTCACTGGTTCACTGATTCACTGATTCATTGGGTCACTGGTTCACTGATTCACTATGTCACTGGTTCACTGATTCACTGATTCATTGGGCCACTGGTTCACTGATTCACTGATTCATTGGGTCACTGGTTCACTGATTCATTGGGTCACTGGTTCACTGATTCACTGATTCATTGGGTCACTGGTTCACTGATTCATTGGGTCACTGGTTCACTGATTCATTGGGTCACTGGTTCACTGATTCATTGGGTCACTGGTTCACTGATTCACTGATTCATTGGGCCACTGGTTCACTGATTCACTGATTCATTGGGCCACTGGTTCACTGATTCACTGATTCATTGGGTCACTGGTTCACTGATTCACTGATTCATTGGGTCACTGGTTCACTGATTCATTGGGCCACTGATTCATTGGGTCACTGATTCACTGATTCATTGGGCCACTGGTTCACTGATTCATTGGGTCACTGGTTCACTGATTCACTGAGTCACTGATTCACTGATTCATTGGGCCACTGGTTCACTGATTCACTGATTCATTGGGTCACTGGTTCACTGATTCATTGGGTCACTGGTTCACTGATTCACTGATTCATTGGGTCACTGGTTCACTGATTCATTGGGTCACTGGTTCACTGATTCACTGGTTCATTGGGTCACTGATTCATTGGGTCACTGGGTCACTGATTCACTGGTTCACTGATTCATTGGGTCCCTGATTCACTGATTCATTGGGTCACTGATTCACTGGTTAACCGATTCACTGGTTCACTGATTCACTGATTCATTGGATCACTGATTCACTGGTTCACCGATTCATTGGGTCACTGATTCACTGGGTCACTGATTCACCGATTCACTGATTCATTGGGTCACTGATTCACTGATTCACTGGGTCACTGATTCACTGGTTCACCGATTCACTGGGTCACTGATTCACTGATTAATTGGGTCATGGAGTGAGTTTTGGGGTGGGGCTATCTGTTTGACTGACCAATGGCAAGTGAGGGAGTGTTGAGGAAACCTGTGTGGAAACAGTCATTATTGCGGTGGTTGTTGTTGGTGTGAGGTTTATTCTCGTGTCCGTTTCTGTGGTCTGCAGTTATCCGGAGAACGGCGTGGTGGAGATGAGCGTAGATAACGTTCGCCCGAGGGCCAGGACTGTGCTGCGCTTCGACCAGCTGCAGGAGGGTGACCGGGTGATGGTCAACTATAACCTGGAGAATCCTGAGGAGCGAGGCTTCTGGTACGACGCCGAGATCACGAGCCTCAACGCCGTCTCACGCACCAACAAAGAGATCCGCGTCAAGATCCTGCTCGGGTAAAGATGACCGCCAAAATAACAGTGCTTTTACTATTTTATACTTTATATTATATATATACTGTTATATATTGCTGTTGTAAAACACACATTTACATTGTAGTTCTCAAAGTAGTGGTAGAAAGGCGTGAATGACATCACGGTTAGCAGCTGCTGTGATTGGTTGTTTCAGAGGTCCGGGTGATGTGATTGGTGACTGTAAGCTGCAGTTTCTGGATGAGATTTACAGGATCGAGAAACCAGGAGCACCAGCGCTTTCTGCAGCAGACGGCCCCTTCAAACGTGAGCACACACACACACACACACAGAGAGAGACTCACACACACACACACACAGAGAGAGACTCACACACACACACACACATTCACTGAGTTTGGTTCATGTGTGTGTGCAGGTAAGACGGGTCCGGAGTGTAAGCACTGTAAAGCGGACCCGGACGCTGAGTGTCGTTTCTGCTCGTGTTGTGTGTGTGGAGGGAAACAGGACGCTCACATGCAGCTGCTGTGTGACGAGTGTAACATGGCCTTCCACATCTACTGCCTGACCCCTCCGCTGACCGCCATCCCAGAGGACGAGGACTGGTGAGGACACACTGCACTCGTGCTTCACACACAGCGCAGCTCGTGACACACGCGTGACACACACGTGACGTCTGTGCAGGTACTGTCCCACCTGTAAGAACGACAGCAGCGAGGTGGTCAAAGCTGGAGAGAAACTCAGAACCAGCAAGAAGAAGTCCAAGATGCCTTCAGCCACTACAGAGAGCCAGAGAGACTGGGGCAAGGTGTGAACACACACACACACACACACACACACACACACACAAGCTCACACGCACACATGTGTATATATATATATAATGTTTTTTGTATGCCTGCCAGTGGTTTTCAATGCATCATTACATTGAGCTCTTTTTTGCAGGATTTGTCACATGTTTATTTGTTTATCTCATGAAACAAGTCCAGGCCGTATTTAAATTCAAAACCCAACCAAAAAAGAAAAAAATATATATTTTGCATAATGCAAAAATTATTTCCATCAAAACTAAGCTAATTCTAAAATTCCTCATCACTGAAGCAAAAAAGCAGAAGCAGATGACTTTGATCGTTGGATGTACTTGTGTGTGTGTGTGTGCACTCGCACGTGTGTGTGTGTGTGTGTGTGTGTGTGTGTGCTTTAGCAGCCTGTTGAATGCAGGTTGATGGTTTTGTGATGCGTGTCTTTATTAATAACGGCTGTAAAACTCGAGGAACATGA